>NW_024058929.1:0-44082 GCF_016432855.1 Salvelinus namaycush
CAGGCTGGTATGGCCGTAAGCGAAGGTACATCTCTTGGCACACCATATAAAGTCAAAGTGAGTCTGATAAACAGACATTGCATTCTCACCAATTAGATAAGCAGCTTGAACTTTGGCTCACTCAAAAAGTGGAAGAAATTACATATACTGTAGCCATCACTTTTTAGCACAGAGAGTTGGATGAAATACAAACAAACCTTGCAAACATTTCTAAGCGAGGGCACATATTTCAGCCTTGTGGGAAAAAAACGGACAAATACAATGACTTCTGACAAATACATCATCAGCAACAGTTTCCCATGCAGCTATCCTACTAGCCACAATAAATACACAAAAGCTCTGGATGTTGAAAACCTATTGCATTGTTCTGTGCTAAGGAGGAACGCATGTATGGACAATTTCATATTGGAAGCGCATGACACATCATGACCGGGGGGGGGGGTTAGAGTGGCTTCTCAACTATCTCCTGATTGAAGTACCAGCGTGGCATAAATACAATGCTGCATTTCGCAACATAATGTTTCGACAAAATGCCAACAATATTTTGCTACAAACAAATGTTTCCACCTTTCGATTGGTCCACAAAGTCTCCTTCACAACTGACTTCAAAGATCTCCATAAGCACAGTCAGTTGACTCAAGTCATCCTTAAGCCTGCCGCCAAGCAACAGTTTATCATTAACAAAGACATCAGGGTAAAGCTCAAACGAGCACTACCATAAATTTTGCAATCGGATTCCCACATTTGGAAAATTCGCAAGGGGTCAGCACAGCCAGAGTGCAATGGCTGAGCCCCACACCGGGTGAACCACCTTCTTGATCACGGTATCTCTTCTGCTTAGTGGAGGAAAAGTGTCTCCAGTGCCAACATTTTCCGCTAACGGTAACCACTTTGTGTTCTGATAATATCATATCACATCGACCTGCGTTAAATGCCGTTTAGGAATGCACTTGCACACAGAGTAGTGAAAAAGTAGTTTATTTTGTTTACTAGATTATATCAGTGAACCACTAGATTCCCATCATGCAACACTGTCGAAAAAATCACCAATTACTTTTTAATATCTTAACCCATCTGATATCACAAATGTTTGCGATATGACGAAATACAATCACATTCAGACACACACACACACACAGACAAATGCATGAAACCAATTGATTTATTATCGATAACATCTCAGATTCTCTTGTGCTTTTGATTTACTCCATAAAAGAAGGGTTGTAATTCCAACATGGAAAACACAGGGCCATCAGACACCAGTCCAGTTCCACTCCTCACCAGCATTATTTCCTTTGATCATTTGAACAGGGCGAGGGAGCACAGAGCACACACAAGCTGCATTCAGTAACAATATTCTTATTTGTCTTATGCATAAAAGGCAGTTGCTCCCTGACAACACAAGGAACTTTGATCGTATTAAAAGGGCAGGGGAGACTAGCCCATAGAAGCTGCATTTAGTCAATTCAGCATCAAATGCTTACTACAAGGCAGTGTTGCTGATGAAATAATGCCACACCCCCTAGTGGACAAAAGGCTTACAGCACCTGGTATTCCCAGGCGGTCTCCCATCCAAGTACTAACCAGGCCCGACCCTGCTTAGCTTCCGAGATCAGACGAGATCGGGCATATTCAGGCTGGTATGGCCGTAAGCGAAGGTACATCTCTTGGCACACCATATAAAGTCAAAGTGAGTCTGATAAACAGACATTGCATTCTCACCAATTAGATAAGCAGCTTGAACTTTGGCTCACTCAAAAAGTGGAAGAAATTACATATACTGTAGCCATCACTTTTTAGCACAGAGAGTTGGATGAAATACAAACAAACCTTGCAAACATTTCTAAGCGAGGGCACATATTTCAGCCTTGTGGGAAAAAACGGACAAATACAATGACTTCTGACAAATACATCATCAGCAACAGTTTCCCATGCAGCTATCCTACTAGCCACAATAAATACACAAAAGCTCTGGATGTTGAAAACCTATTGCATTGTTCTGTGCTAAGGAGGAACGCATGTATGGACAATTTCATATTGGAAGCGCATGACACATCATGACCGGGGGGGGGGGTTAGAGTGGCTTCTCAACTATCTCCTGATTGAAGTACCAGCGTGGCATAAATACAATGCTGCATTTCGCAACATAATGTTTCGACAAAATGCCAACAATATTTTGCTACAAACAAATGTTTCCACCTTTCGATTGGTCCACAAAGTCTCCTTCACAACTGACTTCAAAGATCTCCATAAGCACAGTCAGTTGACTCAAGTCATCCTTAAGCCTGCCGCCAAGCAACAGTTTATCATTAACAAAGACATCAGGGTAAAGCTCAAACGAGCACTACCATAAATTTTGCAATCGGATTCCCACATTTGGAAAATTCGCAAGGGGTCAGCACAGCCAGAGTGCAATGGCTGAGCCCCACACCGGGTGAACCACCTTCTTGATCACGGTATCTCTTCTGCTTAGTGGAGGAAAAGTGTCTCCAGTGCCAACATTTTCCGCTAACGGTAACCACTTTGTGTTCTGATAATATCATATCACATCGACCTGCGTTAAATGCCGTTTAGGAATGCACTTGCACACAGAGTAGTGAAAAAGTAGTTTATTTTGTTTACTAGATTATATCAGTGAACCACTAGATTCCCATCATGCAACACTGTCGAAAAAATCACCAATTACTTTTTAATATCTTAACCCATCTGATATCACAAATGTTTGCGATATGACGAAATACAATCACATTCAGACACACACACACACACAGACAAATGCATGAAACCAATTGATTTATTATCGATAACATCTCAGATTCTCTTGTGCTTTTGATTTACTCCATAAAAGAAGGGTTGTAATTCCAACATGGAAAACACAGGGCCATCAGACACCAGTCCAGTTCCACTCCTCACCAGCATTATTTCCTTTGATCATTTGAACAGGGCGAGGGAGCACAGAGCACACACAAGCTGCATTCAGTAACAATATTCTTATTTGTCTTATGCATAAAAGGCAGTTGCTCCCTGACAACACAAGGAACTTTGATCGTATTAAAAGGGCAGGGGAGACTAGCCCATAGAAGCTGCATTTAGTCAATTCAGCATCAAATGCTTACTACAAGGCAGTGTTGCTGATGAAATAATGCCACACCCCCTAGTGGACAAAAGGCTTACAGCACCTGGTATTCCCAGGCGGTCTCCCATCCAAGTACTAACCAGGCCCGACCCTGCTTAGCTTCCGAGATCAGACGAGATCGGGCATATTCAGGCTGGTATGGCCGTAAGCGAAGGTACATCTCTTGGCACACCATATAAAGTCAAAGTGAGTCTGATAAACAGACATTGCATTCTCACCAATTAGATAAGCAGCTTGAACTTTGGCTCACTCAAAAAGTGGAAGAAATTACATATACTGTAGCCATCACTTTTTAGCACAGAGAGTTGGATGAAATACAAACAAACCTTGCAAACATTTCTAAGCGAGGGCACATATTTCAGCCTTGTGGGAAAAAACGGACAAATACAATGACTTCTGACAAATACATCATCAGCAACAGTTTCCCATGCAGCTATCCTACTAGCCACAATAAATACACAAAAGCTCTGGATGTTGAAAACCTATTGCATTGTTCTGTGCTAAGGAGGAACGCATGTATGGACAATTTCATATTGGAAGCGCATGGGGCGCGTATGACACATCATGACCGGGGGGGGGGGTTAGAGTGGCTTCTCAACTATCTCCTGATTGAAGTACCAGCGTGGCATAAATACAATGCTGCATTTCGCAACATAATGTTTCGACAAAATGCCAACAATATTTTGCTACAAACAAATGTTTCCACCTTTCGATTGGTCCACAAAGTCTCCTTCACAACTGACTTCAAAGATCTCCATAAGCACAGTCAGTTGACTCAAGTCATCCTTAAGCCTGCCGCCAAGCAACAGTTTATCATTAACAAAGACATCAGGGTAAAGCTCAAACGAGCACTACCATAAATTTTGCAATCGGATTCCCACATTTGGAAAATTCGCAAGGGGTCAGCACAGCCAGAGTGCAATGGCTGAGCCCCACACCGGGTGAACCACCTTCTTGATCACGGTATCTCTTCTGCTTAGTGGAGGAAAAGTGTCTCCAGTGCCAACATTTTCCGCTAACGGTAACCACTTTGTGTTCTGATAATATCATATCACATCGACCTGCGTTAAATGCCGTTTAGGAATGCACTTGCACACAGAGTAGTGAAAAAGTAGTTTATTTTGTTTACTAGATTATATCAGTGAACCACTAGATTCCCATCATGCAACACTGTCGAAAAAATCACCAATTACTTTTTAATATCTTAACCCATCTGATATCACAAATGTTTGCGATATGACGAAATACAATCACATTCAGACACACACACACACACAGACAAATGCATGAAACCAATTGATTTATTATCGATAACATCTCAGATTCTCTTGTGCTTTTGATTTACTCCATAAAAGAAGGGTTGTAATTCCAACATGGAAAACACAGGGCCATCAGACACCAGTCCAGTTCCACTCCTCACCAGCATTATTTCCTTTGATCATTTGAACAGGGCGAGGGAGCACAGAGCACACACAAGCTGCATTCAGTAACAATATTCTTATTTGTCTTATGCATAAAAGGCAGTTGCTCCCTGACAACACAAGGAACTTTGATCGTATTAAAAGGGCAGGGGAGACTAGCCCATAGAAGCTGCATTTAGTCAATTCAGCATCAAATGCTTACTACAAGGCAGTGTTGCTGATGAAATAATGCCACACCCCCTAGTGGACAAAAGGCTTACAGCACCTGGTATTCCCAGGCGGTCTCCCATCCAAGTACTAACCAGGCCCGACCCTGCTTAGCTTCCGAGATCAGACGAGATCGGGCATATTCAGGCTGGTATGGCCGTAAGCGAAGGTACATCTCTTGGCACACCATATAAAGTCAAAGTGAGTCTGATAAACAGACATTGCATTCTCACCAATTAGATAAGCAGCTTGAACTTTGGCTCACTCAAAAAGTGGAAGAAATTACATATACTGTAGCCATCACTTTTTAGCACAGATAGTTGGATGAAATACAAACAAACCTTGCAAACATTTCTAAGCGAGGGCACATATTTCAGCCTTGTGGGAAAAAACGGACAAATACAATGACTTCTGACAAATACATCATCAGCAACAGTTTCCCATGCAGCTATCCTACTAGCCACAATAAATACACAAAAGCTCTGGATGTTGAAAACCTATTGCATTGTTCTGTGCTAAGGAGGAACGCATGTATGGACAATTTCATATTGGAAGCGCATGGGGCGCGTATGACACATCATGACCGGGGGGGGGGGGGGTTAGAGTGGCTTCTCAACTATCTCCTGATTGAAGTACCAGCGTGGCATAAATACAATGCTGCATTTCGCAACATAATGTTTCGACAAAATGCCAACAATATTTTGCTACAAACAAATGTTTCCACCTTTCGATTGGTCCACAAAGTCTCCTTCACAACTGACTTCAAAGATCTCCATAAGCACAGTCAGTTGACTCAAGTCATCCTTAAGCCTGCCGCCAAGCAACAGTTTATCATTAACAAAGACATCAGGGTAAAGCTCAAACGAGCACTACCATAAATTTTGCAATCGGATTCCCACATTTGGAAAATTCGCAAGGGGTCAGCACAGCCAGAGTGCAATGGCTGAGCCCCACACCGGGTGAACCACCTTCTTGATCACGGTATCTCTTCTGCTTAGTGGAGGAAAAGTGTCTCCAGTGCCAACATTTTCCGCTAACGGTAACCACTTTGTGTTCTGATAATATCATATCACATCGACCTGCGTTAAATGCCGTTTAGGAATGCACTTGCACACAGAGTAGTGAAAAAGTAGTTTATTTTGTTTACTAGATTATATCAGTGAACCACTAGATTCCCATCATGCAACACTGTCGAAAAAATCACCAATTACTTTTTAATATCTTAACCCATCTGATATCACAAATGTTTGCGATATGACGAAATACAATCACATTCAGACACACACACACACACAGACAAATGCATGAAACCAATTGATTTATTATCGATAACATCTCAGATTCTCTTGTGCTTTTGATTTACTCCATAAAAGAAGGGTTGTAATTCCAACATGGAAAACACAGGGCCATCAGACACCAGTCCAGTTCCACTCCTCACCAGCATTATTTCCTTTGATCATTTGAACAGGGCGAGGGAGCACAGAGCACACACAAGCTGCATTCAGTAACAATATTCTTATTTGTCTTATGCATAAAAGGCAGTTGCTCCCTGACAACACAAGGAACTTTGATCGTATTAAAAGGGCAGGGGAGACTAGCCCATAGAAGCTGCATTTAGTCAATTCAGCATCAAATGCTTACTACAAGGCAGTGTTGCTGATGAAATAATGCCACACCCCCTAGTGGACAAAAGGCTTACAGCACCTGGTATTCCCAGGCGGTCTCCCATCCAAGTACTAACCAGGCCCGACCCTGCTTAGCTTCCGAGATCAGACGAGATCGGGCATATTCAGGCTGGTATGGCCGTAAGCGAAGGTACATCTCTTGGTACACCATATAAAGTCAAAGTGAGTCTGATAAACAGACATTGCATTCTCACCAATTAGATAAGCAGCTTGAACTTTGGCTCACTCAAAAAGTGGAAGAAATTACATATACTGTAGCCATCACTTTTTAGCACAGAGAGTTGGATGAAATACAAACAAACCTTGCAAACATTTCTAAGCGAGGGCACATATTTCAGCCTTGTGGGAAAAAACGGACAAATACAATGACTTCTGACAAATACATCATCAGCAACAGTTTCCCATGCAGCTATCCTACTAGCCACAATAAATACACAAAAGCTCTGGATGTTGAAAACCTATTGCATTGTTCTGTGCTAAGGAGGAACGCATGTATGGACAATTTCATATTGGAAGCGCATGGGGCGCGTATGACACATCATGACCGGGGGGGGGGGGGTTAGAGTGGCTTCTCAACTATCTCCTGATTGAAGTACCAGCGTGGCATAAATACAATGCTGCATTTCGCAACATAATGTTTCGACAAAATGCCAACAATATTTTGCTACAAACAAATGTTTCCACCTTTCGATTGGTCCACAAAGTCTCCTTCACAACTGACTTCAAAGATCTCCATAAGCACAGTCAGTTGACTCAAGTCATCCTTAAGCCTGCCGCCAAGCAACAGTTTATCATTAACAAAGACATCAGGGTAAAGCTCAAACGAGCACTACCATAAATTTTGCAATCGGATTCCCACATTTGGAAAATTCGCAAGGGGTCAGCACAGCCAGAGTGCAATGGCTGAGCCCCACACCGGGTGAACCACCTTCTTGATCACGGTATCTCTTCTGCTTAGTGGAGGAAAAGTGTCTCCAGTGCCAACATTTTCCGCTAACGGTAACCACTTTGTGTTCTGATAATATCATATCACATCGACCTGCGTTAAATGCCGTTTAGGAATGCACTTGCACACAGAGTAGTGAAAAAGTAGTTTATTTTGTTTACTAGATTATATCAGTGAACCACTAGATTCCCATCATGCAACACTGTCGAAAAAATCACCAATTACTTTTTAATATCTTAACCCATCTGATATCACAAATGTTTGCGATATGACGAAATACAATCACATTCAGACACACACACACACACAGACAAATGCATGAAACCAATTGATTTATTATCGATAACATCTCAGATTCTCTTGTGCTTTTGATTTACTCCATAAAAGAAGGGTTGTAATTCCAACATGGAAAACACAGGGCCATCAGACACCAGTCCAGTTCCACTCCTCACCAGCATTATTTCCTTTGATCATTTGAACAGGGCGAGGGAGCACAGAGCACACACAAGCTGCATTCAGTAACAATATTCTTATTTGTCTTATGCATAAAAGGCAGTTGCTCCCTGACAACACAAGGAACTTTGATCGTATTAAAAGGGCAGGGGAGACTAGCCCATAGAAGCTGCATTTAGTCAATTCAGCATCAAATGCTTACTACAAGGCAGTGTTGCTGATGAAATAATGCCACACCCCCTAGTGGACAAAAGGCTTACAGCACCTGGTATTCCCAGGCGGTCTCCCATCCAAGTACTAACCAGGCCCGACCCTGCTTAGCTTCCGAGATCAGACGAGATCGGGCATATTTTTTTTTTTTTTTTTTTTTATTATAAAAAAGTTTCAATTACAATATTTTATCAAATGTACAATACACAAAAACCGAGACTAACATAGGCAGGTGAACAATTCACCCCCTATCAAATCAAAGAACTCAAATAAATAAAATACAACAAAAACTAATAAAAGCCTAACATAAATTCCAATCTCACAAAACAGGCATGTTGAAATCAACTCTTCCGAACAACTATGAAAACCAATAAATTAATAAACATACCAATACTTTCAAAAATTATAAGTGATTCTTCCACCATCCACGTTTGAAATCAACCCACTCCCCTCCACAAAAGCTTCATCAAAACATTCCTTTCCATAACAATAAAACATATCTATATGCTTCTTTAACAATACTACAAAAATATCCCACACCCTTACCTTCTTCCCCTCAAAAAAAGCATAATTCCTCCTACAAAAAATAGCATACCTCAAGAAACTCAAAACAACATTCAACAAACCCACATTAACACCCTCACATTTACCAGACACGCCAAATAACACCAATTCATCCCACACATATTTTTTCAAAATATCACCCCCCCAGTTTCTATGAATCATTCCCTTTACTTTACAAAATAAATCTTTTAACTCCTTACATTCCACAAACAAATGCATTAAATTTTCCGGTGACTCACCACATAAGTCACATTCTCTATTTATTTCCCTATTGATTTGATGTAAAACCACTTTTGTATATATACGATTATGCCTTATTTTAAAATCGTTACTTTCACATTCCATACTATTATATTTTACATTTAAAGTTTTCCATATCTTTTTTACGTCCAAAGTCGGAAAAATTCCTTTCCAAACTTTCTCCGCAGCTGGCCTTTTCACATTTTTCTCTACCATTATTTTATAGAATCTTTTCACTGGGATACTAGATAAATGAGCCTTCTCCTTACTGTTACCAATAAACAAATTTGGAAAGACAAATAAATCTTCCCTAACAACTTCACTATTTATTAAATCCACCCATTTACTTGGTATACTTTCTTTTATCTTCTCATACATATTTCTCACTGTTCCCCTACCCACCTCTACATCCCATTCATGGATGGTATCAAAAATAGCTTCCTCAGGAAAAAAACCTGGAATTACCTCATATGTGTAATCTTTTATTTGTCTAAGACCTGCACTCATGAATACTTCACTATATAACACCTTTTCTTTGTACTTAAGTTTCTCATTCAGAAAAACAGGATGATTCATAATTAGGTCAATATGCCCACACTCATAATACACATTAGGCAACAACTCTGCCCATGCATTTAACACTTCTTTATAAAAATCTGGTACCTTTTCACACATTTTCCTTTTAAGACCCATCAACAAACCATTATCTTCACATCCACCACTCTCATCTAAATAGACTTTGAAAAAATGTTTCCAGCCATAATCTAAGCTGTCATACAAATATTTCTTTACTATTTTTATCCTAATAGCTTTTCTTTTAACATCCAAATCTACAAGTTTTAAACCTCCATCATCATAGTCTGCTATCAATGTTTTCTGCGCAATTCTAACACCTTTACCATCCCATATAAAATTAGACACCACATTATTCAATTCATTTAGAACCCACTCTGGCATGTCTAGAACTCCCAAAACATACACAAGTTTAGATGATACCAAAGCATTTACTACAATTATTTTACCTTTTAACTTTAATTTTCTATTTTTCCAGAAATTCAAAGTTTGCTTGATTTTATTGAGGATCCCTGTCCAAGTTATATCCCTTGCCTCTTTCTCCTCTACACCAATATGTACTCCCAGCACCTTCATAAAATCCTTAGCTACCTTAAATGGAATCTCACACTTATTTGCATTGATATCCCCAAAGAACATAATTTCCGTCTTCTCTATATTAACTTCAGCCCCCGATGCCTTACAATAGATATCTATGATTTTCATAATGCTTTCAATGCTACCTACATCCTTCACAGTAAAAGTAGTGTCATCAGCGTACTGATGTATAACACTGACACCACCACCTGGGATTCCAACACCCCTCACCTCTTTGTCTCCAAGTATTAAAACAGCTAAAGGTTCCTGTAGAAACACTGTACAACAGAGCTGACAAAGGACAACCCTGCCTTACTGACCTCTCTATAGGGAAAGTATCTGTTAACACTCCGTTACATTTAACACAACTTTTTGCTCCACTATACAACAAGTTAATCCAAGATACAAATTTTGGCCCAAAACCAAACCTCTCCAAAGTCTGTAGTAGAAAACTATGTTCCACTTTATCAAAAGCTTTCTTAAAATCTAAACTTAAAACTATACCACCTTCATTTTTCATTTGATTAACAACATCTCTAATTGTACAAATTACATCGGCAACATCTCTTCCGGGTATTCCGTAGGCTTGTGTTGATGTAATAATACTTCCAATCACCATTTTCATCCTATTAGCCAAAACTTTAGTCAGTATTTTATAATCTGAATTCAGAAGACTAATAGGCCTATAATTTTCTAACTTTAACCTACTGCCTCTATTTTTAAACAAGATGGTTAACATACCAATTGACATAGACTCAGGGATTTCCTTATTCTCTTCCATATACTGAAAAACCTTCAATAAAATGGGTGCCAAAATATCCACAAAAGCTTTATAGAATTCATTTGAATTCTTGCTTGTACAATATGCATATTATTATTACCTTTGGATAGAAAACACCTTCTAGTTTCTAAAACAGGTTTAATTATTTCTCTAAGTGAAACATAACTCTTTTTACAGCCCATTTTCTGTAAAAAGTGACATTTCCAAGAAGCTATGTCTCTCTTCAAGATACTCTCTATAAAAGGCCTTGGCACTTAGGACTGTACAAACACGTCACACATCTTCCCCTGGTTGTCATGCGGAAGTGAGAGAAAAAATGACTTGATTATCTCTGTCAGGGACTGAAAAGAACATCTTTGAGTGATAAGTGCGCACTTAATTTTTTTTTCTGGGCGCGAAGTAGGAACTGGACTGCGCTCCTGGAAAACACTCGTTATAGGTGAATATGACCTCCAGCTTCGATTTTCTTTGATACATGTCACAATATCATCCTAAAGTATGTTTTTTCAATATACTTTAATTATATTATTGAAATTTATTCTGGACTTTAGACGTGATGCGACGCAAGAATTTTGTCAAGACGGAGAGGTTAGCACGGCATGGCCAGTGTGTCATGCTAATTCAACAGGGACATCGTTCGTTCTAGGTCCAAATGAACACGGTTCTGAACAAAGGACCCTTTGGAGAACATTCTGATGGAAAATCAACAAAGATAAGGACCCAATTTGGGATGCTTTTTCATATATCTGTCGAACTGTGCTATCGCTAGCGTTTGACTAGAATCAATGCTGCTGTGTGTTAGCTATTGTAGTAAGCTAATATAACGATATATTGTGTTTTCGCTGTAAAACACTTCAGAAATCGGAAATATTGTCTGTATTCACAAGATCTTTCTCTTTCATTAGCTATCCACCATATATTTTTCTGAAATCTTTTCTGATGTGAAATTAGTAGTTGACGTTGGTGTCTGTTTTCTCTGGCTACTGCCGTGCGATTTCTGACTGTAGCTATGATGGTGGCTAAGATGGTAGCAGTAATGTAAAACTGATTTATAGCTAAAATATTCAACTTTTTCGAACAAAACATAGATTTATTGTGTAACATGTTATAGGACTGTCATCTGAGGGAGTTTTTTCTAGGTTATTTAGGTTAGTTCTAGGTTAGTTAGGTTGGCTTTGCATGCTAGCTGCATGCTAGCTGCATGCTACCGGTGCTGTGAAAAATATCTGTCTCTTTTTGTATTTGGTGGTGAGCTAACATGAATATATGTGGTGTTTTCGCTGTAAAACATTTAAAGAATCTGAAATATTGTCTGTATTCACAAGATCTTTGTCTTTCATTAGCTATCCACCATATATTTCTCTGAAATGTTTTCTGATGTGTAATTAGTAGTTGATGTTGGTGTCTGTATTTTCTCTGGCTACTCCCGTGCGATTTCTGACTGTAGCTTTGATGGTAGCAGTAATGTAAAACTGATTTATAGCTAAAATATGCAATTTTTTTGAACAAAACATAGATTTATTGTGTAACATGTTATAGGACTGTCATCTGATGTAGTTTTTTCTAGAACCATCCAAACCTGGACTTTTATTTCCTTGAGTGTTCTCAATTGCTTTCTTGATTTCCACAATTGAAATATCTTCATCACACATCATTCTATCTGCCTGAGATACTTTGGCACTGATTTTCTCCAACACTTTTGCAACACACACTTTGTCCACATCATTCTTTTTATAAAGATTTCTGTAAAAGGATTCAACTGAATCTAAGATGTCAACAAAATCATTTACCTTTACACCTTTTTCATTTTCTAATTCTACAATATAACTCTTAAATTTCTTTCGTTTTTCAAGCCCCAGAAAAAAGGAAGTACATTTCTCTCCCTCCAAGGCGTACTGTGCCTTACTCCTAACAATAGCCCCTAAACATTTCTTTTTTTCATAAAACCCTAGCTCTGCATGGATTTTCAAATAGTTCACAACATCATAGTCTGGATCAGCATCAGCCTTTTCAAGTTCATGTAACATCCTATTTCTAAGCATTTTTTCTTTCTGCTTATCTAAACGGTTACGATTTTTAGAGTACCTAATACTCCTGTTTTTTACTTTAACTTTCACTTCCTCCCACCATAAACACACATTCTCTTTTAACAGTACATTAGACATTTCATCCTCGATACATTCAACAATTTCCTTTATATAACTTTCTTCCTTTAACAGACTGGCATTTAAACACCAGACACCTCCCCCCCTCATCTCCACAGCAAAACCTATCTGAAATGACATTACTGCATGATCACTGTATGCTGTAAAATTATATGTCATCTTCTGAACCTGCTGTACCACATCTACCTTTGCTAAACATAAATCAATTCTACTTTGTTTTAGTTCATTTAACACCACCTGCCTTCTCGAAAACTCTCTTCTATTTACATTTTCAGCCCTCCATATATCTACAAGATTTTCCTTATTCATTAATTCCCGTAAAGCATTTCTAGACGAATCATGTCTGAAACTATCACATCTCGAGACATCCATTCTAGTACACTTCACGTTAAAATCTCCTACTAGTATACAGTTCTCTGAACACAGTGTTCTTAGGTTATTAAACATATCTCTCCTTTCCGCTTCAATATTCGAAGCATAAACATTAATTAGACGAAAAATGACATTTTGCACTTCAAACTCAATAACAATAATTCTTCCCTGATTATCTGCATATACCTGCTTGACATTTTTAACCACATCATTTTTTACCAAAATAGCCACTCCACATGTTTTATCACTTCCGTGACTACAAAAAATGAGCTCAGACCATTTGCTCTTAATTTCCAGCATTTTGGCGTCCGTCCAATTAGTCTCTTGAAAACACCACATGTCCGTTTCAACAGACACCAAAACCTGCTCCAATTTGTTCATATTTCTTAAACTGTTGCCATTTAGTGATGCAACTCTAATCATTGTTAATATATGCAGAAATATAGCCAAAAACAAACATGTCATTTCAAAATAGACTTTTTCTTTTTTCCAGATCCCGTCACCTCCTTAGCTTTCACTAATGCTCTCTTATTTCTAGCAAACCGCTGAAAATCCTCAATATCTATTTCTTCGTCTGACTCCTGACTTGTACTTGTAAGGGGAGCAACATCCAAGCCTTTTGTAAAACATTCTTTAACAGTGCCATCAACTCCAGTGGACCCAGCCCTCTCCTTGGTTTCATTTTCACACAGGTTTAAAGCTGGTTCAGGCACCTGAGAAGCACCCTGCACCATCTCTACCTGTGTATCCAATTCACCAATCATGTGCTGCTGCTCCACCTTGTCAGCAGCAGAGACCAAGACTGCGTCTCGAGTACTGCCAGAAGGCATTACATACTCTCCAAGCATATCTATAGCTGTCTCTGGAATCACCTGCGACACACTTTCCATATCACTCTCTTCCTCCCCCTCCATAGTCTCACTCCTCTCAACCTCTTCTTCAGTAATGAGGTCCAGTGTTTGCAGAAATAAGACATCCTTTTCCTTCTTACATTTACATCTGTCCTTAGGTCTGTCACACCTTCTACACATATCACCGATGTTCGAACATTCTCTGGCATAATGTCCTTGTTCACCACATTTATGACATACAAATTCTGGACATTCTTTGAGTATGTGTCCCGGTTGAATACATAGTCTACATACCTTCACTTGGTTATCGTGGATCACTCGGAAATATTCAAATCCTTCTACAGTGTTGAATTTGGTTGAGTAAGGTAATGATTGCACACTGTCCGTAAACTTCACCTTACAAAATCTCGTCCCGTCCACAATGTCCGTTCCTGGCCACATCCTCCTCTTGATTGGTGTTGTTGCGTTCACATTCCATCCTTGTAATTTGTCATGTATTTCCTCATCCGTAATATATGCCGGCATGTTCAAAAAGGACACCACAAGTTCATCATTTCCCAGTTCTTTCGCCATTATTTGGCAGCTCTTTATTTTTAGCCCGTCTAGTAGTCTTTCTTTTCCTTTCGCGTGTGACATGGTTATTTCGTACTTATTTCTGTCCTTCATTCTACATCCCAATATCATTCCACATACTTCTTTTATTCCTCTCAGCAATTCCATCGTTGTTATTTTTTCTTCTCCAATAACTTCCACGTTCACCGTCAATTCTTTCTCATATTTTCTTCTCCTCAACTCTTCATTCGACGCTCTTTTTTCTCCGTTGTCCATTCTCATTGTTGTTGTTATTCTTGATGTCGAAGCCATTGTATCCGTCCAATTATTTTACTTAGAATCCCCCAAACAGCTCACGCCGTTGGGGGATAAAAACGCAAATATTTACAAAGAAAATAAGCTACACTCCCCACACAAACTTCCAAACTTAAAGTATATAAACCAGCAAAACCAAAAACGATTTTCTCTCTACAAACAATTCACAAACAATCCAACACCTGCTGCTCACTCACTTCCTGAAACTTCCAAAAAGGGGCGTATTCAGGCTGGTATGGCCGTAAGCGAAGGTACATCTCTTGGTACACCATATAAAGTCAAAGTGAGTCTGATAAACAGACATTGCATTCTCACCAATTAGATAAGCAGCTTGAACTTTGGCTCACTCAAAAAGTGGAAGAAATTACATATACTGTAGCCATCACTTTTTAGCACAGATAGTTGGATGAAATACAAACAAACCTTGCAAACATTTCTAAGCGAGGGCACATATTTCAGCCTTGTGGGAAAAAACGGACAAATACAATGACTTCTGACAAATACATCATCAGCAACAGTTTCCCATGCAGCTATCCTACTAGCCACAATAAATACACAAAAGCTCTGGATGTTGAAAACCTATTGCATTGTTCTGTGCTAAGGAGGAACGCATGTATGGACAATTTCATATTGGAAGCGCATGGGGCGCGTATGACACATCATGACCGGGGGGGGGGGTTAGAGTGGCTTCTCAACTATCTCCTGATTGAAGTACCAGCGTGGCATAAATACAATGCTGCATTTCGCAACATAATGTTTCGACAAAATGCCAACAATATTTTGCTACAAACAAATGTTTCCACCTTTCGATTGGTCCACAAAGTCTCCTTCACAACTGACTTCAAAGATCTCCATAAGCACAGTCAGTTGACTCAAGTCATCCTTAAGCCTGCCGCCAAGCAACAGTTTATCATTAACAAAGACATCAGGGTAAAGCTCAAACGAGCACTACCATAAATTTTGCAATCGGATTCCCACATTTGGAAAATTCGCAAGGGGTCAGCACAGCCAGAGTGCAATGGCTGAGCCCCACACCGGGTGAACCACCTTCTTGATCACGGTATCTCTTCTGCTTAGTGGAGGAAAAGTGTCTCCAGTGCCAACATTTTCCGCTAACGGTAACCACTTTGTGTTCTGATAATATCATATCACATCGACCTGCGTTAAATGCCGTTTAGGAATGCACTTGCACACAGAGTAGTGAAAAAGTAGTTTATTTTGTTTACTAGATTATATCAGTGAACCACTAGATTCCCATCATGCAACACTGTCGAAAAAATCACCAATTACTTTTTAATATCTTAACCCATCTGATATCACAAATGTTTGCGATATGACGAAATACAATCACATTCAGACACACACACACACACAGACAAATGCATGAAACCAATTGATTTATTATCGATAACATCTCAGATTCTCTTGTGCTTTTGATTTACTCCATAAAAGAAGGGTTGTAATTCCAACATGGAAAACACAGGGCCATCAGACACCAGTCCAGTTCCACTCCTCACCAGCATTATTTCCTTTGATCATTTGAACAGGGCGAGGGAGCACAGAGCACACACAAGCTGCATTCAGTAACAATATTCTTATTTGTCTTATGCATAAAAGGCAGTTGCTCCCTGACAACACAAGGAACTTTGATCGTATTAAAAGGGCAGGGGAGACTAGCCCATAGAAGCTGCATTTAGTCAATTCAGCATCAAATGCTTACTACAAGGCAGTGTTGCTGATGAAATAATGCCACACCCCCTAGTGGACAAAAGGCTTACAGCACCTGGTATTCCCAGGCGGTCTCCCATCCAAGTACTAACCAGGCCCGACCCTGCTTAGCTTCCGAGATCAGACGAGATCGGGCATATTCAGGCTGGTATGGCCGTAAGCGAAGGTACATCTCTTGGTACACCATATAAAGTCAAAGTGAGTCTGATAAACAGACATTGCATTCTCACCAATTAGATAAGCAGCTTGAACTTTGGCTCACTCAAAAAGTGGAAGAAATTACATATACTGTAGCCATCACTTTTTAGCACAGATAGTTGGATGAAATACAAACAAACCTTGCAAACATTTCTAAGCGAGGGCACATATTTCAGCCTTGTGGGAAAAAACGGACAAATACAATGACTTCTGACAAATACATCATCAGCAACAGTTTCCCATGCAGCTATCCTACTAGCCACAATAAATACACAAAAGCTCTGGATGTTGAAAACCTATTGCATTGTTCTGTGCTAAGGAGGAACGCATGTATGGACAATTTCATATTGGAAGCGCATGGGGCGCGTATGACACATCATGACCGGGGGGGGGGGTTAGAGTGGCTTCTCAACTATCTCCTGATTGAAGTACCAGCGTGGCATAAATACAATGCTGCATTTCGCAACATAATGTTTCGACAAAATGCCAACAATATTTTGCTACAAACAAATGTTTCCACCTTTCGATTGGTCCACAAAGTCTCCTTCACAACTGACTTCAAAGATCTCCATAAGCACAGTCAGTTGACTCAAGTCATCCTTAAGCCTGCCGCCAAGCAACAGTTTATCATTAACAAAGACATCAGGGTAAAGCTCAAACGAGCACTACCATAAATTTTGCAATCGGATTCCCACATTTGGAAAATTCGCAAGGGGTCAGCACAGCCAGAGTGCAATGGCTGAGCCCCACACCGGGTGAACCACCTTCTTGATCACGGTATCTCTTCTGCTTAGTGGAGGAAAAGTGTCTCCAGTGCCAACATTTTCCGCTAACGGTAACCACTTTGTGTTCTGATAATATCATATCACATCGACCTGCGTTAAATGCCGTTTAGGAATGCACTTGCACACAGAGTAGTGAAAAAGTAGTTTATTTTGTTTACTAGATTATATCAGTGAACCACTAGATTCCCATCATGCAACACTGTCGAAAAAATCACCAATTACTTTTTAATATCTTAACCCATCTGATATCACAAATGTTTGCGATATGACGAAATACAATCACATTCAGACACACACACACACACAGACAAATGCATGAAACCAATTGATTTATTATCGATAACATCTCAGATTCTCTTGTGCTTTTGATTTACTCCATAAAAGAAGGGTTGTAATTCCAACATGGAAAACACAGGGCCATCAGACACCAGTCCAGTTCCACTCCTCACCAGCATTATTTCCTTTGATCATTTGAACAGGGCGAGGGAGCACAGAGCACACACAAGCTGCATTCAGTAACAATATTCTTATTTGTCTTATGCATAAAAGGCAGTTGCTCCCTGACAACACAAGGAACTTTGATCGTATTAAAAGGGCAGGGGAGACTAGCCCATAGAAGCTGCATTTAGTCAATTCAGCATCAAATGCTTACTACAAGGCAGTGTTGCTGATGAAATAATGCCACACCCCCTAGTGGACAAAAGGCTTACAGCACCTGGTATTCCCAGGCGGTCTCCCATCCAAGTACTAACCAGGCCCGACCCTGCTTAGCTTCCGAGATCAGACGAGATCGGGCATATTCAGGCTGGTATGGCCGTAAGCGAAGGTACATCTCTTGGTACACCATATAAAGTCAAAGTGAGTCTGATAAACAGACATTGCATTCTCACCAATTAGATAAGCAGCTTGAACTTTGGCTCACTCAAAAAGTGGAAGAAATTACATATACTGTAGCCATCACTTTTTAGCACAGATAGTTGGATGAAATACAAACAAACCTTGCAAACATTTCTAAGCGAGGGCACATATTTCAGCCTTGTGGGAAAAAACGGACAAATACAATGACTTCTGACAAATACATCATCAGCAACAGTTTCCCATGCAGCTATCCTACTAGCCACAATAAATACACAAAAGCTCTGGATGTTGAAAACCTATTGCATTGTTCTGTGCTAAGGAGGAACGCATGTATGGACAATTTCATATTGGAAGCGCATGGGGCGCGTATGACA
The DNA here is from genome assembly GCF_016432855.1 of Salvelinus namaycush. Lineage (NCBI taxonomy): Eukaryota > Metazoa > Chordata > Actinopteri > Salmoniformes > Salmonidae > Salvelinus > Salvelinus namaycush. Next base: position 18,991 of record NW_024058929.1, read on the forward strand.
CATCATGACCGGGGGGGGGGGTTAGAGTGGCTTCTCAACTATCTCCTGATTGAAGTACCAGCGTGGCATAAATACAATGCTGCATTTCGCAACATAATGTTTCGACAAAATGCCAACAATATTTTGCTACAAACAAATGTTTCCACCTTTCGATTGGTCCACAAAGTCTCCTTCACAACTGACTTCAAAGATCTCCATAAGCACAGTCAGTTGACTCAAGTCATCCTTAAGCCTGCCGCCAAGCAACAGTTTATCATTAACAAAGACATCAGGGTAAAGCTCAAACGAGCACTACCATAAATTTTGCAATCGGATTCCCACATTTGGAAAATTCGCAAGGGGTCAGCACAGCCAGAGTGCAATGGCTGAGCCCCACACCGGGTGAACCACCTTCTTGATCACGGTATCTCTTCTGCTTAGTGGAGGAAAAGTGTCTCCAGTGCCAACATTTTCCGCTAACGGTAACCACTTTGTGTTCTGATAATATCATATCACATCGACCTGCGTTAAATGCCGTTTAGGAATGCACTTGCACACAGAGTAGTGAAAAAGTAGTTTATTTTGTTTACTAGATTATATCAGTGAACCACTAGATTCCCATCATGCAACACTGTCGAAAAAATCACCAATTACTTTTTAATATCTTAACCCATCTGATATCACAAATGTTTGCGATATGACGAAATACAATCACATTCAGACACACACACACACACAGACAAATGCATGAAACCAATTGATTTATTATCGATAACATCTCAGATTCTCTTGTGCTTTTGATTTACTCCATAAAAGAAGGGTTGTAATTCCAACATGGAAAACACAGGGCCATCAGACACCAGTCCAGTTCCACTCCTCACCAGCATTATTTCCTTTGATCATTTGAACAGGGCGAGGGAGCACAGAGCACACACAAGCTGCATTCAGTAACAATATTCTTATTTGTCTTATGCATAAAAGGCAGTTGCTCCCTGACAACACAAGGAACTTTGATCGTATTAAAAGGGCAGGGGAGACTAGCCCATAGAAGCTGCATTTAGTCAATTCAGCATCAAATGCTTACTACAAGGCAGTGTTGCTGATGAAATAATGCCACACCCCCTAGTGGACAAAAGGCTTACAGCACCTGGTATTCCCAGGCGGTCTCCCATCCAAGTACTAACCAGGCCCGACCCTGCTTAGCTTCCGAGATCAGACGAGATCGGGCATATTCAGGCTGGTATGGCCGTAAGCGAAGGTACATCTCTTGGTACACCATATAAAGTCAAAGTGAGTCTGATAAACAGACATTGCATTCTCACCAATTAGATAAGCAGCTTGAACTTTGGCTCACTCAAAAAGTGGAAGAAATTACATATACTGTAGCCATCACTTTTTAGCACAGATAGTTGGATGAAATACAAACAAACCTTGCAAACATTTCTAAGCGAGGGCACATATTTCAGCCTTGTGGGAAAAAACGGACAAATACAATGACTTCTGACAAATACATCATCAGCAACAGTTTCCCATGCAGCTATCCTACTAGCCACAATAAATACACAAAAGCTCTGGATGTTGAAAACCTATTGCATTGTTCTGTGCTAAGGAGGAACGCATGTATGGACAATTTCATATTGGAAGCGCATGGGGCGCGTATGACACATCATGACCGGGGGGGGGGGTTAGAGTGGCTTCTCAACTATCTCCTGATTGAAGTACCAGCGTGGCATAAATACAATGCTGCATTTCGCAACATAATGTTTCGACAAAATGCCAACAATATTTTGCTACAAACAAATGTTTCCACCTTTCGATTGGTCCACAAAGTCTCCTTCACAACTGACTTCAAAGATCTCCATAAGCACAGTCAGTTGACTCAAGTCATCCTTAAGCCTGCCGCCAAGCAACAGTTTATCATTAACAAAGACATCAGGGTAAAGCTCAAACGAGCACTACCATAAATTTTGCAATCGGATTCCCACATTTGGAAAATTCGCAAGGGGTCAGCACAGCCAGAGTGCAATGGCTGAGCCCCACACCGGGTGAACCACCTTCTTGATCACGGTATCTCTTCTGCTTAGTGGAGGAAAAGTGTCTCCAGTGCCAACATTTTCCGCTAACGGTAACCACTTTGTGTTCTGATAATATCATATCACATCGACCTGCGTTAAATGCCGTTTAGGAATGCACTTGCACACAGAGTAGTGAAAAAGTAGTTTATTTTGTTTACTAGATTATATCAGTGAACCACTAGATTCCCATCATGCAACACTGTCGAAAAAATCACCAATTACTTTTTAATATCTTAACCCATCTGATATCACAAATGTTTGCGATATGACGAAATACAATCACATTCAGACACACACACACACACAGACAAATGCATGAAACCAATTGATTTATTATCGATAACATCTCAGATTCTCTTGTGCTTTTGATTTACTCCATAAAAGAAGGGTTGTAATTCCAACATGGAAAACACAGGGCCATCAGACACCAGTCCAGTTCCACTCCTCACCAGCATTATTTCCTTTGATCATTTGAACAGGGCGAGGGAGCACAGAGCACACACAAGCTGCATTCAGTAACAATATTCTTATTTGTCTTATGCATAAAAGGCAGTTGCTCCCTGACAACACAAGGAACTTTGATCGTATTAAAAGGGCAGGGGAGACTAGCCCATAGAAGCTGCATTTAGTCAATTCAGCATCAAATGCTTACTACAAGGCAGTGTTGCTGATGAAATAATGCCACACCCCCTAGTGGACAAAAGGCTTACAGCACCTGGTATTCCCAGGCGGTCTCCCATCCAAGTACTAACCAGGCCCGACCCTGCTTAGCTTCCGAGATCAGACGAGATCGGGCATATTCAGGCTGGTATGGCCGTAAGCGAAGGTACATCTCTTGGTACACCATATAAAGTCAAAGTGAGTCTGATAAACAGACATTGCATTCTCACCAATTAGATAAGCAGCTTGAACTTTGGCTCACTCAAAAAGTGGAAGAAATTACATATACTGTAGCCATCACTTTTTAGCACAGATAGTTGGATGAAATACAAACAAACCTTGCAAACATTTCTAAGCGAGGGCACATATTTCAGCCTTGTGGGAAAAAACGGACAAATACAATGACTTCTGACAAATACATCATCAGCAACAGTTTCCCATGCAGCTATCCTACTAGCCACAATAAATACACAAAAGCTCTGGATGTTGAAAACCTATTGCATTGTTCTGTGCTAAGGAGGAACGCATGTATGGACAATTTCATATTGGAAGCGCATGGGGCGCGTATGACACATCATGACCGGGGGGGGGGTTAGAGTGGCTTCTCAACTATCTCCTGATTGAAGTACCAGCGTGGCATAAATACAATGCTGCATTTCGCAACATAATGTTTCGACAAAATGCCAACAATATTTTGCTACAAACAAATGTTTCCACCTTTCGATTGGTCCACAAAGTCTCCTTCACAACTGACTTCAAAGATCTCCATAAGCACAGTCAGTTGACTCAAGTCATCCTTAAGCCTGCCGCCAAGCAACAGTTTATCATTAACAAAGACATCAGGGTAAAGCTCAAACGAGCACTACCATAAATTTTGCAATCGGATTCCCACATTTGGAAAATTCGCAAGGGGTCAGCACAGCCAGAGTGCAATGGCTGAGCCCCACACCGGGTGAACCACCTTCTTGATCACGGTATCTCTTCTGCTTAGTGGAGGAAAAGTGTCTCCAGTGCCAACATTTTCCGCTAACGGTAACCACTTTGTGTTCTGATAATATCATATCACATCGACCTGCGTTAAATGCCGTTTAGGAATGCACTTGCACACAGAGTAGTGAAAAAGTAGTTTATTTTGTTTACTAGATTATATCAGTGAACCACTAGATTCCCATCATGCAACACTGTCGAAAAAATCACCAATTACTTTTTAATATCTTAACCCATCTGATATCACAAATGTTTGCGATATGACGAAATACAATCACATTCAGACACACACACACACACAGACAAATGCATGAAACCAATTGATTTATTATCGATAACATCTCAGATTCTCTTGTGCTTTTGATTTACTCCATAAAAGAAGGGTTGTAATTCCAACATGGAAAACACAGGGCCATCAGACACCAGTCCAGTTCCACTCCTCACCAGCATTATTTCCTTTGATCATTTGAACAGGGCGAGGGAGCACAGAGCACACACAAGCTGCATTCAGTAACAATATTCTTATTTGTCTTATGCATAAAAGGCAGTTGCTCCCTGACAACACAAGGAACTTTGATCGTATTAAAAGGGCAGGGGAGACTAGCCCATAGAAGCTGCATTTAGTCAATTCAGCATCAAATGCTTACTACAAGGCAGTGTTGCTGATGAAATAATGCCACACCCCCTAGTGGACAAAAGGCTTACAGCACCTGGTATTCCCAGGCGGTCTCCCATCCAAGTACTAACCAGGCCCGACCCTGCTTAGCTTCCGAGATCAGACGAGATCGGGCATATTCAGGCTGGTATGGCCGTAAGCGAAGGTACATCTCTTGGCTACACCATATAAAGTCAAAGTGAGTCTGATAAACAGACATTGCATTCTCACCAATTAGATAAGCAGCTTGAACTTTGGCTCACTCAAAAAGTGGAAGAAATTACATATACTGTAGCCATCACTTTTTAGCACAGATAGTTGGATGAAATACAAACAAACCTTGCAAACATTTCTAAGCGAGGGCACATATTTCAGCCTTGTGGGAAAAAACGGACAAATACAATGACTTCTGACAAATACATCATCAGCAACAGTTTCCCATGCAGCTATCCTACTAGCCACAATAAATACACAAAAGCTCTGGATGTTGAAAACCTATTGCATTGTTCTGTGCTAAGGAGGAACGCATGTATGGACAATTTCATATTGGAAGCGCATGGGGCGCGTATGACACATCATGACCGGGGGGGGGGTTAGAGTGGCTTCTCAACTATCTCCTGATTGAAGTACCAGCGTGGCATAAATACAATGCTGCATTTCGCAACATAATGTTTCGACAAAATGCCAACAATATTTTGCTACAAACAAATGTTTCCACCTTTCGATTGGTCCACAAAGTCTCCTTCACAACTGACTTCAAAGATCTCCATAAGCACAGTCAGTTGACTCAAGTCATCCTTAAGCCTGCCGCCAAGCAACAGTTTATCATTAACAAAGACATCAGGGTAAAGCTCAAACGAGCACTACCATAAATTTTGCAATCGGATTCCCACATTTGGAAAATTCGCAAGGGGTCAGCACAGCCAGAGTGCAATGGCTGAGCCCCACACCGGGTGAACCACCTTCTTGATCACGGTATCTCTTCTGCTTAGTGGAGGAAAAGTGTCTCCAGTGCCAACATTTTCCGCTAACGGTAACCACTTTGTGTTCTGATAATATCATATCACATCGACCTGCGTTAAATGCCGTTTAGGAATGCACTTGCACACAGAGTAGTGAAAAAGTAGTTTATTTTGTTTACTAGATTATATCAGTGAACCACTAGATTCCCATCATGCAACACTGTCGAAAAAATCACCAATTACTTTTTAATATCTTAACCCATCTGATATCACAAATGTTTGCGATATGACGAAATACAATCACATTCAGACACACACACACACACAGACAAATGCATGAAACCAATTGATTTATTATCGATAACATCTCAGATTCTCTTGTGCTTTTGATTTACTCCATAAAAGAAGGGTTGTAATTCCAACATGGAAAACACAGGGCCATCAGACACCAGTCCAGTTCCACTCCTCACCAGCATTATTTCCTTTGATCATTTGAACAGGGCGAGGGAGCACAGAGCACACACAAGCTGCATTCAGTAACAATATTCTTATTTGTCTTATGCATAAAAGGCAGTTGCTCCCTGACAACACAAGGAACTTTGATCGTATTAAAAGGGCAGGGGAGACTAGCCCATAGAAGCTGCATTTAGTCAATTCAGCATCAAATGCTTACTACAAGGCAGTGTTGCTGATGAAATAATGCCACACCCCCTAGTGGACAAAAGGCTTACAGCACCTGGTATTCCCAGGCGGTCTCCCATCCAAGTACTAACCAGGCCCGACCCTGCTTAGCTTCCGAGATCAGACGAGATCGGGCATATTCAGGCTGGTATGGCCGTAAGCGAAGGTACATCTCTTGGCACACCATATAAAGTCAAAGTGAGTCTGATAAACAGACATTGCATTCTCACCAATTAGATAAGCAGCTTGAACTTTGGCTCACTCAAAAAGTGGAAGAAATTACATATACTGTAGCCATCACTTTTTAGCACAGATAGTTGGATGAAATACAAACAAACCTTGCAAACATTTCTAAGCGAGGGCACATATTTCAGCCTTGTGGGAAAAAACGGACAAATACAATGACTTCTGACAAATACATCATCAGCAACAGTTTCCCATGCAGCTATCCTACTAGCCACAATAAATACACAAAAGCTCTGGATGTTGAAAACCTATTGCATTGTTCTGTGCTAAGGAGGAACGCATGTATGGACAATTTCATATTGGAAGCGCATGGGGCGCGTATGACACATCATGACCGGGGGGGGGGTTAGAGTGGCTTCTCAACTATCTCCTGATTGAAGTACCAGCGTGGCATAAATACAATGCTGCATTTCGCAACATAATGTTTCGACAAAATGCCAACAATATTTTGCTACAAACAAATGTTTCCACCTTTCGATTGGTCCACAAAGTCTCCTTCACAACTGACTTCAAAGATCTCCATAAGCACAGTCAGTTGACTCAAGTCATCCTTAAGCCTGCCGCCAAGCAACAGTTTATCATTAACAAAGACATCAGGGTAAAGCTCAAACGAGCACTACCATAAATTTTGCAATCGGATTCCCACATTTGGAAAATTCGCAAGGGGTCAGCACAGCCAGAGTGCAATGGCTGAGCCCCACACCGGGTGAACCACCTTCTTGATCACGGTATCTCTTCTGCTTAGTGGAGGAAAAGTGTCTCCAGTGCCAACATTTTCCGCTAACGGTAACCACTTTGTGTTCTGATAATATCATATCACATCGACCTGCGTTAAATGCCGTTTAGGAATGCACTTGCACACAGAGTAGTGAAAAAGTAGTTTATTTTGTTTACTAGATTATATCAGTGAACCACTAGATTCCCATCATGCAACACTGTCGAAAAAATCACCAATTACTTTTTAATATCTTAACCCATCTGATATCACAAATGTTTGCGATATGACGAAATACAATCACATTCAGACACACACACACACACAGACAAATGCATGAAACCAATTGATTTATTATCGATAACATCTCAGATTCTCTTGTGCTTTTGATTTACTCCATAAAAGAAGGGTTGTAATTCCAACATGGAAAACACAGGGCCATCAGACACCAGTCCAGTTCCACTCCTCACCAGCATTATTTCCTTTGATCATTTGAACAGGGCGAGGGAGCACAGAGCACACACAAGCTGCATTCAGTAACAATATTCTTATTTGTCTTATGCATAAAAGGCAGTTGCTCCCTGACAACACAAGGAACTTTGATCGTATTAAAAGGGCAGGGGAGACTAGCCCATAGAAGCTGCATTTAGTCAATTCAGCATCAAATGCTTACTACAAGGCAGTGTTGCTGATGAAATAATGCCACACCCCCTAGTGGACAAAAGGCTTACAGCACCTGGTATTCCCAGGCGGTCTCCCATCCAAGTACTAACCAGGCCCGACCCTGCTTAGCTTCCGAGATCAGACGAGATCGGGCATATTCAGGCTGGTATGGCCGTAAGCGAAGGTACATCTCTTGGCACACCATATAAAGTCAAAGTGAGTCTGATAAACAGACATTGCATTCTCACCAATTAGATAAGCAGCTTGAACTTTGGCTCACTCAAAAAGTGGAAGAAATTACATATACTGTAGCCATCACTTTTTAGCACAGAGAGTTGGATGAAATACAAACAAACCTTGCAAACATTTCTAAGCGAGGGCACATATTTCAGCCTTGTGGGAAAAAACGGACAAATACAATGACTTCTGACAAATACATCATCAGCAACAGTTTCCCATGCAGCTATCCTACTAGCCACAATAAATACACAAAAGCTCTGGATGTTGAAAACCTATTGCATTGTTCTGTGCTAAGGAGGAACGCATGTATGGACAATTTCATATTGGAAGCGCATGGGGCGCGTATGACACATCATGACCGGGGGGGGGGTTAGAGTGGCTTCTCAACTATCTCCTGATTGAAGTACCAGCGTGGCATAAATACAATGCTGCATTTCGCAACATAATGTTTCGACAAAATGCCAACAATATTTTGCTACAAACAAATGTTTCCACCTTTCGATTGGTCCACAAAGTCTCCTTCACAACTGACTTCAAAGATCTCCATAAGCACAGTCAGTTGACTCAAGTCATCCTTAAGCCTGCCGCCAAGCAACAGTTTATCATTAACAAAGACATCAGGGTAAAGCTCAAACGAGCACTACCATAAATTTTGCAATCGGATTCCCACATTTGGAAAATTCGCAAGGGGTCAGCACAGCCAGAGTGCAATGGCTGAGCCCCACACCGGGTGAACCACCTTCTTGATCACGGTATCTCTTCTGCTTAGTGGAGGAAAAGTGTCTCCAGTGCCAACATTTTCCGCTAACGGTAACCACTTTGTGTTCTGATAATATCATATCACATCGACCTGCGTTAAATGCCGTTTAGGAATGCACTTGCACACAGAGTAGTGAAAAAGTAGTTTATTTTGTTTACTAGATTATATCAGTGAACCACTAGATTCCCATCATGCAACACTGTCGAAAAAATCACCAATTACTTTTTAATATCTTAACCCATCTGATATCACAAATGTTTGCGATATGACGAAATACAATCACATTCAGACACACACACACACACAGACAAATGCATGAAACCAATTGATTTATTATCGATAACATCTCAGATTCTCTTGTGCTTTTGATTTACTCCATAAAAGAAGGGTTGTAATTCCAACATGGAAAACACAGGGCCATCAGACACCAGTCCAGTTCCACTCCTCACCAGCATTATTTCCTTTGATCATTTGAACAGGGCGAGGGAGCACAGAGCACACACAAGCTGCATTCAGTAACAATATTCTTATTTGTCTTATGCATAAAAGGCAGTTGCTCCCTGACAACACAAGGAACTTTGATCGTATTAAAAGGGCAGGGGAGACTAGCCCATAGAAGCTGCATTTAGTCAATTCAGCATCAAATGCTTACTACAAGGCAGTGTTGCTGATGAAATAATGCCACACCCCCTAGTGGACAAAAGGCTTACAGCACCTGGTATTCCCAGGCGGTCTCCCATCCAAGTACTAACCAGGCCCGACCCTGCTTAGCTTCCGAGATCAGACGAGATCGGGCATATTCAGGCTGGTATGGCCGTAAGCGAAGGTACATCTCTTGGTACACCATATAAAGTCAAAGTGAGTCTGATAAACAGACATTGCATTCTCACCAATTAGATAAGCAGCTTGAACTTTGGCTCACTCAAAAAGTGGAAGAAATTACATATACTGTAGCCATCACTTTTTAGCACAGAGAGTTGGATGAAATACAAACAAACCTTGCAAACATTTCTAAGCGAGGGCACATATTTCAGCCTTGTGGGAAAAAACGGACAAATACAATGACTTCTGACAAATACATCATCAGCAACAGTTTCCCATGCAGCTATCCTACTAGCCACAATAAATACACAAAAGCTCTGGATGTTGAAAACCTATTGCATTGTTCTGTGCTAAGGAGGAACGCATGTATGGACAATTTCATATTGGAAGCGCATGGGGCGCGTATGACACATCATGACCGGGGGGGGGGTTAGAGTGGCTTCTCAACTATCTCCTGATTGAAGTACCAGCGTGGCATAAATACAATGCTGCATTTCGCAACATAATGTTTCGACAAAATGCCAACAATATTTTGCTACAAACAAATGTTTCCACCTTTCGATTGGTCCACAAAGTCTCCTTCACAACTGACTTCAAAGATCTCCATAAGCACAGTCAGTTGACTCAAGTCATCCTTAAGCCTGCCGCCAAGCAACAGTTTATCATTAACAAAGACATCAGGGTAAAGCTCAAACGAGCACTACCATAAATTTTGCAATCGGATTCCCACATTTGGAAAATTCGCAAGGGGTCAGCACAGCCAGAGTGCAATGGCTGAGCCCCACACCGGGTGAACCACCTTCTTGATCACGGTATCTCTTCTGCTTAGTGGAGGAAAAGTGTCTCCAGTGCCAACATTTTCCGCTAACGGTAACCACTTTGTGTTCTGATAATATCATATCACATCGACCTGCGTTAAATGCCGTTTAGGAATGCACTTGCACACAGAGTAGTGAAAAAGTAGTTTATTTTGTTTACTAGATTATATCAGTGAACCACTAGATTCCCATCATGCAACACTGTCGAAAAAATCACCAATTACTTTTTAATATCTTAACCCATCTGATATCACAAATGTTTGCGATATGACGAAATACAATCACATTCAGACACACACACACACACAGACAAATGCATGAAACCAATTGATTTATTATCGATAACATCTCAGATTCTCTTGTGCTTTTGATTTACTCCATAAAAGAAGGGTTGTAATTCCAACATGGAAAACACAGGGCCATCAGACACCAGTCCAGTTCCACTCCTCACCAGCATTATTTCCTTTGATCATTTGAACAGGGCGAGGGAGCACAGAGCACACACAAGCTGCATTCAGTAACAATATTCTTATTTGTCTTATGCATAAAAGGCAGTTGCTCCCTGACAACACAAGGAACTTTGATCGTATTAAAAGGGCAGGGGAGACTAGCCCATAGAAGCTGCATTTAGTCAATTCAGCATCAAATGCTTACTACAAGGCAGTGTTGCTGATGAAATAATGCCACACCCCCTAGTGGACAAAAGGCTTACAGCACCTGGTATTCCCAGGCGGTCTCCCATCCAAGTACTAACCAGGCCCGACCCTGCTTAGCTTCCGAGATCAGACGAGATCGGGCATATTCAGGCTGGTATGGCCGTAAGCGAAGGTACATCTCTTGGTACACCATATAAAGTCAAAGTGAGTCTGATAAACAGACATTGCATTCTCACCAATTAGATAAGCAGCTTGAACTTTGGCTCACTCAAAAAGTGGAAGAAATTACATATACTGTAGCCATCACTTTTTAGCACAGATAGTTGGATGAAATACAAACAAACCTTGCAAACATTTCTAAGCGAGGGCACATATTTCAGCCTTGTGGGAAAAAACGGACAAATACAATGACTTCTGACAAATACATCATCAGCAACAGTTTCCCATGCAGCTATCCTACTAGCCACAATAAATACACAAAAGCTCTGGATGTTGAAAACCTATTGCATTGTTCTGTGCTAAGGAGGAACGCATGTATGGACAATTTCATATTGGAAGCGCATGGGGCGCGTATGACACATCATGACCGGGGGGGGGGGTTAGAGTGGCTTCTCAACTATCTCCTGATTGAAGTACCAGCGTGGCATAAATACAATGCTGCATTTCGCAACATAATGTTTCGACAAAATGCCAACAATATTTTGCTACAAACAAATGTTTCCACCTTTCGATTGGTCCACAAAGTCTCCTTCACAACTGACTTCAAAGATCTCCATAAGCACAGTCAGTTGACTCAAGTCATCCTTAAGCCTGCCGCCAAGCAACAGTTTATCATTAACAAAGACATCAGGGTAAAGCTCAAACGAGCACTACCATAAATTTTGCAATCGGATTCCCACATTTGGAAAATTCGCAAGGGGTCAGCACAGCCAGAGTGCAATGGCTGAGCCCCACACCGGGTGAACCACCTTCTTGATCACGGTATCTCTTCTGCTTAGTGGAGGAAAAGTGTCTCCAGTGCCAACATTTTCCGCTAACGGTAACCACTTTGTGTTCTGATAATATCATATCACATCGACCTGCGTTAAATGCCGTTTAGGAATGCACTTGCACACAGAGTAGTGAAAAAGTAGTTTATTTTGTTTACTAGATTATATCAGTGAACCACTAGATTCCCATCATGCAACACTGTCGAAAAAATCACCAATTACTTTTTAATATCTTAACCCATCTGATATCACAAATGTTTGCGATATGACGAAATACAATCACATTCAGACACACACACACACACAGACAAATGCATGAAACCAATTGATTTATTATCGATAACATCTCAGATTCTCTTGTGCTTTTGATTTACTCCATAAAAGAAGGGTTGTAATTCCAACATGGAAAACACAGGGCCATCAGACACCAGTCCAGTTCCACTCCTCACCAGCATTATTTCCTTTGATCATTTGAACAGGGCGAGGGAGCACAGAGCACACACAAGCTGCATTCAGTAACAATATTCTTATTTGTCTTATGCATAAAAGGCAGTTGCTCCCTGACAACACAAGGAACTTTGATCGTATTAAAAGGGCAGGGGAGACTAGCCCATAGAAGCTGCATTTAGTCAATTCAGCATCAAATGCTTACTACAAGGCAGTGTTGCTGATGAAATAATGCCACACCCCCTAGTGGACAAAAGGCTTACAGCACCTGGTATTCCCAGGCGGTCTCCCATCCAAGTACTAACCAGGCCCGACCCTGCTTAGCTTCCGAGATCAGACGAGATCGGGCATATTCAGGCTGGTATGGCCGTAAGCGAAGGTACATCTCTTGGCACACCATATAAAGTCAAAGTGAGTCTGATAAACAGACATTGCATTCTCACCAATTAGATAAGCAGCTTGAACTTTGGCTCACTCAAAAAGTGGAAGAAATTACATATACTGTAGCCATCACTTTTTAGCACAGAGAGTTGGATGAAATACAAACAAACCTTGCAAACATTTCTAAGCGAGGGCACATATTTCAGCCTTGTGGGAAAAAACGGACAAATACAATGACTTCTGACAAATACATCATCAGCAACAGTTTCCCATGCAGCTATCCTACTAGCCACAATAAATACACAAAAGCTCTGGATGTTGAAAACCTATTGCATTGTTCTGTGCTAAGGAGGAACGCATGTATGGACAATTTCATATTGGAAGCGCATGGGGCGCGTATGACACATCATGACCGGGGGGGGGGTTAGAGTGGCTTCTCAACTATCTCCTGATTGAAGTACCAGCGTGGCATAAATACAATGCTGCATTTCGCAACATAATGTTTCGACAAAATGCCAACAATATTTTGCTACAAACAAATGTTTCCACCTTTCGATTGGTCCACAAAGTCTCCTTCACAACTGACTTCAAAGATCTCCATAAGCACAGTCAGTTGACTCAAGTCATCCTTAAGCCTGCCGCCAAGCAACAGTTTATCATTAACAAAGACATCAGGGTAAAGCTCAAACGAGCACTACCATAAATTTTGCAATCGGATTCCCACATTTGGAAAATTCGCAAGGGGTCAGCACAGCCAGAGTGCAATGGCTGAGCCCCACACCGGGTGAACCACCTTCTTGATCACGGTATCTCTTCTGCTTAGTGGAGGAAAAGTGTCTCCAGTGCCAACATTTTCCGCTAACGGTAACCACTTTGTGTTCTGATAATATCATATCACATCGACCTGCGTTAAATGCCGTTTAGGAATGCACTTGCACACAGAGTAGTGAAAAAGTAGTTTATTTTGTTTACTAGATTATATCAGTGAACCACTAGATTCCCATCATGCAACACTGTCGAAAAAATCACCAATTACTTTTTAATATCTTAACCCATCTGATATCACAAATGTTTGCGATATGACGAAATACAATCACATTCAGACACACACACACACACAGACAAATGCATGAAACCAATTGATTTATTATCGATAACATCTCAGATTCTCTTGTGCTTTTGATTTACTCCATAAAAGAAGGGTTGTAATTCCAACATGGAAAACACAGGGCCATCAGACACCAGTCCAGTTCCACTCCTCACCAGCATTATTTCCTTTGATCATTTGAACAGGGCGAGGGAGCACAGAGCACACACAAGCTGCATTCAGTAACAATATTCTTATTTGTCTTATGCATAAAAGGCAGTTGCTCCCTGACAACACAAGGAACTTTGATCGTATTAAAAGGGCAGGGGAGACTAGCCCATAGAAGCTGCATTTAGTCAATTCAGCATCAAATGCTTACTACAAGGCAGTGTTGCTGATGAAATAATGCCACACCCCCTAGTGGACAAAAGGCTTACAGCACCTGGTATTCCCAGGCGGTCTCCCATCCAAGTACTAACCAGGCCCGACCCTGCTTAGCTTCCGAGATCAGACGAGATCGGGCATATTTTTTTTTTTTTTTATCTTTTATTATGAAAAAACACATAATATTTACAACATTCAATCAATAATAAAAAAGGATGAACAATTCATCCTTTTACAAAATCAAAAAATAAAAAATAAATAAAATAAAACCTATTAAAAAACACAATCATCCACTAAATCCACTTAATAATGAAATACAAGTTTCCCATTTGACAGAATTTCAATAAAAGTACTCCCCCACACAAACAATTTTTCAAAATTTCCTCCACCGTATCTATATATTATCTCTATATCTCTCTCTAATATGCTCCTAAAAAAACCTTCCACACTCACAATTTTCCCTTCATAATGACCTAAATTCCTTCTTAATCTTATCGCATATCTAGCATGACTTAGTATAAAATTCACCAAATTAAAATTTAAAACTTTACTTTTCCCATTTACACCAAAAAGAAACAACCTCCTCCACTCCACCCCAGTAAAAATCTCTTCTCCCCAATGTTTTACTAAAAGCCCTTTTAAAAACTCGTGAAAAGTCTTTCAACCTACTACATTCAATAAAAAAGTGCATCAAATTTTCCACCCCCGTACCACAAATATCGCATTCTCTTTTAATATCCCTATTTATTTGATGCAAAACCACATTTGTAAAAATCCTATTATGTTTCAATTTAAAATCATTGTCTTCACATTCTATAAAATTATATTTTACATTTACATTCTTCCATATTGATTTTACATCCATGTTTGGAAACACCCTAGACCACACTTTCTCCGCAGCAGGACTTTTTATCTCTTTTAAAATACATTTTCTATAAACCATTTTAACTTTTAGACCTGATAAATCATGTTTCTCCCCATTACTTTCATAATATAAAACTGGTAAAGCCCTAGATCTTTTGACCACCTCTTTGTTTATTAAAATCACCCACTCCCCGGGAATACATCCTAATATTTTCTTGTACATATTCTCCACAGTAGTTTTACTTATTTCTTCATCTACTTCAACCACATTGTCATATATAGCCTGAAATGGAAGAAACCCAGGAATTACCTCATATGCTATGTCACCTATCTGCCTCATCCCAGCCCTCATAAAATATTTACAAAACAACATCATATTATTGCACTTTATCTTTGGATTTAAAAATATCGGCTGATTTAAAATATTTTCTAAACTGGTACATTCATAATAAATATTTGGTAAAAACCGCCCCCAAGCCTCAAACACTTCTCTGTAAAACAAAGGTATATTACCTAACATTTCCTTCTTCATACTCATCAATAAACCATTGTCCCCCATCCTCCCAACCTCCTGCAAATACTCTTTAAAAAACCTTTTCCACCCATAATCCAATTCACCAAATAAATATTTCCGTACCATTTTTACTCTAATTGCTGTTTTCCTTACACTTAAATCTACCAACTTCAAACCCCCCTCCTCATAACCTGCAATCAAAGTTTTAAAAGCTATTCTCACCCCCTTCCCTTCCCATAAAAAATCAACTACAATTTTATTCATTTCAGATAAAACCCATTCTGGCATATCCAAAACATTCATTACATAAATAAATATTGACATCAACAATGAATTTATGACAATTACTTTCCCTTTTAATTTCAAAGACCTCCCCCTCCACATATTTACCACCTTTCTAACTTTATTTATTACACCACTCCATGTCAAATCCCTAGCTTCCATTTCTTTCACCCCTAAAAACACTCCTAATACCTTAAAATAATCTTTAACCACTTTAAAAGGAAAATTCCCCTCATTAATCTTCCCAATATACATTACTACTGACTTCTCCATGTTAACCTTTGCACCCGATGCTTGTCCATATACTTTAAAACACTCCATCACCCTTTTTACACTACCCTCATCTCTAACTGTTATAGTGGTATCATCTGCGTATTGATGTATCAAACTAAAACCTCCTTGCGGAGTCTCTACACAATTTATAAGATTATCTCTTTTAAGAAATGCTGCTAAAGGTTCTACCGATAAAACGAATAATAAAGCTGATAAAGGACACCCCTGTCTCACAGATCTCTCAAGAATAAAAGAATCGGTTAAAACCCCATTACATTTCACCCTACTTTTTGCCTTCTTATATAATAATTTTATCCATCCTATTATTCTATTACCAAAACCATATTTATCCATTACCCTAAACATAAAATCATGTTCCACCCTATCAAAAGCTTTATTTAAATCTATGCTTAAAACAATTCCCCCCATCTTATCATGATTCATTTTATTTATCACATCTCTAATTGTATTAATTGTATCCGCAATATCTCTACCAGGCACACTATAATTCTGTGTAGGTGCTATAATATCATTTAAAACTTGCTTCATTCTATTTGCCAGTATCTTTGCTAAAATCTTATAATCCGAATTTAATAAACTAATTGGCCTATAATTCTCCAATTTTAATTTACTCCCCTTATTTTTATATAAAATCGTTATCAGCCCTGTCACCATAGATTCAGAAATACTATCATTATCCTCCATATATTGATAAACTTCCAATAAAATAGGTGCTAAAAAACTGGCATATATTTTATAAAACTCTGCAATTATTCCATCTACTCCAGGACTCTTATTTACTTGTAAACCCTTAATCGCATCTTTAACTTCAGTCAATGTTATCTTCCCATCACACATTTGTTTATCCTCTACATTAATTTGCACATCCACACTATCCAATATCTCCTTTACACACCCCTCATCCACCTCCCCTTTCTTAAATAAATCCTTATAAAAATTCTGCACTGTTTCTAAAACCTCTACATAATCATTGACAACTTCACCCTTTATATTTTCGATCTCTCTAATATATGTTCTCCTCTGTTTATTCTTCTCTAAACCAAGAAAAAATGAAGTACATTTCTCCCCCTCCAAAACATACTTTGCCTTACTTCTTATAATTGCACCCTTACACTTATCTATTTCATATTTAGTCAATTGTGCTTTTAATTCCAAAAACTTTCCTATATTATAATTAGGTTCACTGTCACACTTCCTCATTTCTTTATCCAATTTAGCCCTCAACTCATTTTCTTCTCTTTTCATCCTACCTCTCTTTTTCCTTGCATATCCTATACTAAAAACTTTTATTTTTTCCTTAACCTTATCCCACCATGAACACTTATCATTCTCTTTCTGCTTATCCTCCATTTCACATGCTATCAAAGATTTAAGTTGTTTCCCATATTCCTCATCTCCCAAATACCCTGCATTCATACACCATATTCCACCCCCTGTTCTTTCCTTATCTAATCCCACTGAAAATGTTAAACCTGCATGATCACTAAAAGTTGTAAAAACATACTTAATATCTTTCATAAAATTCCTTAAACCTTCTTTTACTAAAACCAGATCTATCCTCGTTTGTTTCAAATCCCCTAAAACCACCTGCCTTCTAGAAAATTCTCTTTTTTCTGGATTTTCCTCTCTCCATATATCAATTATTCCTTTTTCTAACATCATCTTCTTTAAAACCCCCCTAGATACATCACTTCTAAAAATAGCTCCTCTTGTCATATCCAGTCTATCCATTTTAACATTAAAATCCCCAACTACAATACAGTTTCCCTCACACCATTTCCCTATTTCTAAAAATAAATCTTTGCGCTCTATTTCAGTATTAGGCGCATAAATATTTATAATTCTAAAAACCATACTCATATATTCAAAATCTACAATTAAAATCCTCCCATTATTATCATTATATATCTGTTTCACATTATCCACCACATCCTTCCTCAATAAAATAGCAACCCCACTTGAATTCCCTCTGCCATTGTTTACATAAATAAAATCCCTCCATATTTTTTTTACTTCTAAAACACATACATTATCCCAGTGCGTCTCTTGAATACATAAAATATCTGAATTCTTCATTTTTACTATTCTATTAAATTTTCCCATTGTCCTCAAACCATTTGCATTTATTGACATTATATTAACCATTCTAATAAATAAAAAATAATAAAATATAATTTCATTATTCTCTACCTGTTATCCAGTTTCTTTCCTCTTCCACCCTTTCTCTCCCCCTCTTCCCCCCGCTTTCCTCTTCCTGTATCCTTCCCTCGTTCTTTCAATCTTTTCTCCATCATCCGTATCCGATATCTCTTCCAAGTCCATGTTTTCCAGCCAACTCCCCTTCTTGACATCCACATCTGTTGTGCTCCCCGTGCTCATCGCCGTCTCTGGTATTGTCATCAACTCCATAACCCCCTCCATTTCTTCACCCCCCGAGCTACTTGTTAGTGCTGTGCTTTCCCCCAAAACCTGTGAGTCCCCCTTGCTTCCCCCCAGTCCACTCCCCCCCTCCTCCTGAAAACTCCCTCTTCTTATTTCTGTGTCCATACTGCTCCCAATTTCATTTATCTTCTGGTCCTTCTTCTTTCTTCCTTCCTCCGTCTCTCCACCTTCCACCACGTCCTCTCCTCCACCTTCTTCTCCTTCTTGCGACAATCCCACTGCTTCCTCATATATTGTTTGACTCCCCTCTTCAGCCCTAACCTCTCCACAGTTGCACTCCGCCAATCTTTTTCTGCATCCACCACAAAAATTCCTTTCCTTCTCTCCATCACATTCTCTCGCATAGTGTCCTTGATTGCCACACTTAAAACACTTAAATTCCGGGCAGTCTTTTACTATGTGCCCGGGTTGAATACACATACGACACACTCTGACCTGTTTGTCATGAATGACTCTGAAATATTCTGCTCCCTCCAACGTCTCAATTCTTGTAGAATAAGGTAATGATGTCACTTTTTCTGTGAACTTGACCTTGCAGAAACGTGTCCCGTCAACCACCTCCGTTCCTGGCCAAACTCTCCTCCTTATCTCCGAGACAGCCGCCACTCCCCAGCTACTCAGCTTGCCCAGTATCACACCATCTTCTACATATACTGGGAGATTCATGAACGACACCACCACTTCCTTCACATTAATATCTCTCGCCAGAATCTTTGTATCCTTTATTCTTAATCCATCCATTAGACGTTCTTTTCCTTTTTCATTTCTCATCGTAATTTCGTACTTCTTCTCCCCTTTCATTCGGCATCCCACCACCTCTCCACACACCTCCTTAATTGCTCTTAGTAGTTCCATTGTCGTCACCTTGTCTTCTCCTTCCAACTCAATTGCCACCGTGTATTCCTTGCCATATTTCATTTCTTCTTTATCTTCATTTTTCTTCCGTTGCGCTTTTTCGTTGTCTTTGTCCATTCCGTTTGTCTTTTCCATGTTGTCCGTCATAGTAAAAAAATGAATCCAAAAAACTCTCCCCCAAGCAGAAAAACTGCAAGGGGGAAGACTAACCAAACTTAAAACTATTCAACTGAAGAAAATAATAAATTATATTGCAAAAACCAATTAATTAACAAAAATAGCTCTCGAGCAAACACTCTCCAGCAAACACTCACTCACAGCTCAGACACTCGCACCTGTCGTCACTTCTCCAATCAGGAAATGCGCATTCAGGCTGGTATGGCCGTAAGCGAAGGTACATCTCTTGGTACACCATATAAAGTCAAAGTGAGTCTGATAAACAGACATTGCATTCTCACCAATTAGATAAGCAGCTTGAACTTTGGCTCACTCAAAAAGTGGAAGAAATTACATATACTGTAGCCATCACTTTTTAGCACAGATAGTTGGATGAAATACAAACAAACCTTGCAAACATTTCTAAGCGAGGGCACATATTTCAGCCTTGTGGGAAAAAACGGACAAATACAATGACTTCTGACAAATACATCATCAGCAACAGTTTCCCATGCAGCTATCCTACTAGCCACAATAAATACACAAAAGCTCTGGATGTTGAAAACCTATTGCATTGTTCTGTGCTAAGGAGGAACGCATGTATGGACAATTTCATATTGGAAGCGCATGGGGCGCGTATGACACATCATGACCGGGGGGGGGGTTAGAGTGGCTTCTCAACTATCTCCTGATTGAAGTACCAGCGTGGCATAAATACAATGCTGCATTTCGCAACATAATGTTTCGACAAAATGCCAACAATATTTTGCTACAAACAAATGTTTCCACCTTTCGATTGGTCCACAAAGTCTCCTTCACAACTGACTTCAAAGATCTCCATAAGCACAGTCAGTTGACTCAAGTCATCCTTAAGCCTGCCGCCAAGCAACAGTTTATCATTAACAAAGACATCAGGGTAAAGCTCAAACGAGCACTACCATAAATTTTGCAATCGGATTCCCACATTTGGAAAATTCGCAAGGGGTCAGCACAGCCAGAGTGCAATGGCTGAGCCCCACACCGGGTGAACCACCTTCTTGATCACGGTATCTCTTCTGCTTAGTGGAGGAAAAGTGTCTCCAGTGCCAACATTTTCCGCTAACGGTAACCACTTTGTGTTCTGATAATATCATATCACATCGACCTGCGTTAAATGCCGTTTAGGAATGCACTTGCACACAGAGTAGTGAAAAAGTAGTTTATTTTGTTTACTAGATTATATCAGTGAACCACTAGATTCCCATCATGCAACACTGTCGAAAAAATCACCAATTACTTTTTAATATCTTAACCCATCTGATATCACAAATGTTTGCGATATGACGAAATACAATCACATTCAGACACACACACACACACACAGACAAATGCATGAAACCAATTGATTTATTATCGATAACATCTCAGATTCTCTTGTGCTTTTGATTTACTCCATAAAAGAAGGGTTGTAATTCCAACATGGAAAACACAGGGCCATCAGACACCAGTCCAGTTCCACTCCTCACCAGCATTATTTCCTTTGATCATTTGAACAGGGCGAGGGAGCACAGAGCACACACAAGCTGCATTCAGTAACAATATTCTTATTTGTCTTATGCATAAAAGGCAGTTGCTCCCTGACAACACAAGGAACTTTGATCGTATTAAAAGGGCAGGGGAGACTAGCCCATAGAAGCTGCATTTAGTCAATTCAGCATCAAATGCTTACTACAAGGCAGTGTTGCTGATGAAATAATGCCACACCCCCTAGTGGACAAAAGGCTTACAGCACCTGGTATTCCCAGGCGGTCTCCCATCCAAGTACTAACCAGGCCCGACCCTGCTTAGCTTCCGAGATCAGACGAGATCGGGCATATTCAGGCTGGTATGGCCGTAAGCGAAGGTACATCTCTTGGCACACCATATAAAGTCAAAGTGAGTCTGATAAACAGACATTGCATTCTCACCAATTAGATAAGCAGCTTGAACTTTGGCTCACTCAAAAAGTGGAAGAAATTACATATACTGTAGCCATCACTTTTTAGCACAGATAGTTGGATGAAATACAAACAAACCTTGCAAACATTTCTAAGCGAGGGCACATATTTCAGCCTTGTGGGAAAAAACGGACAAATACAATGACTTCTGACAAATACATCATCAGCAACAGTTTCCCATGCAGCTATCCTACTAGCCACAATAAATACACAAAAGCTCTGGATGTTGAAAACCTATTGCATTGTTCTGTGCTAAGGAGGAACGCATGTATGGACAATTTCATATTGGAAGCGCATGGACACATCATGACCGGGGGGGGGGGTTAGAGTGGCTTCTCAACTATCTCCTGATTGAAGTACCAGCGTGGCATAAATACAATGCTGCATTTCGCAACATAATGTTTCGACAAAATGCCAACAATATTTTGCTACAAACAAATGTTTCCACCTTTCGATTGGTCCACAAAGTCTCCTTCACAACTGACTTCAAAGATCTCCATAAGCACAGTCAGTTGACTCAAGTCATCCTTAAGCCTGCCGCCAAGCAACAGTTTATCATTAACAAAGACATCAGGGTAAAGCTCAAACGAGCACTACCATAAATTTTGCAATCGGATTCCCACATTTGGAAAATTCGCAAGGGGTCAGCACAGCCAGAGTGCAATGGCTGAGCCCCACACCGGGTGAACCACCTTCTTGATCACGGTATCTCTTCTGCTTAGTGGAGGAAAAGTGTCTCCAGTGCCAACATTTTCCGCTAACGGTAACCACTTTGTGTTCTGATAATATCATATCACATCGACCTGCGTTAAATGCCGTTTAGGAATGCACTTGCACACAGAGTAGTGAAAAAGTAGTTTATTTTGTTTACTAGATTATATCAGTGAACCACTAGATTCCCATCATGCAACACTGTCGAAAAAATCACCAATTACTTTTTAATATCTTAACCCATCTGATATCACAAATGTTTGCGATATGACGAAATACAATCACATTCAGACACACACACACACACAGACAAATGCATGAAACCAATTGATTTATTATCGATAACATCTCAGATTCTCTTGTGCTTTTGATTTACTCCATAAAAGAAGGGTTGTAATTCCAACATGGAAAACACAGGGCCATCAGACACCAGTCCAGTTCCACTCCTCACCAGCATTATTTCCTTTGATCATTTGAACAGGGCGAGGGAGCACAGAGCACACACAAGCTGCATTCAGTAACAATATTCTTATTTGTCTTATGCATAAAAGGCAGTTGCTCCCTGACAACACAAGGAACTTTGATCGTATTAAAAGGGCAGGGGAGACTAGCCCATAGAAGCTGCATTTAGTCAATTCAGCATCAAATGCTTACTACAAGGCAGTGTTGCTGATGAAATAATGCCACACCCCCTAGTGGACAAAAGGCTTACAGCACCTGGTATTCCCAGGCGGTCTCCCATCCAAGTACTAACCAGGCCCGACCCTGCTTAGCTTCCGAGATCAGACGAGATCGGGCATATTCAGGCTGGTATGGCCGTAAGCGAAGGTACATCTCTTGGCACACCATATAAAGTCAAAGTGAGTCTGATAAACAGACATTGCATTCTCACCAATTAGATAAGCAGCTTGAACTTTGGCTCACTCAAAAAGTGGAAGAAATTACATATACTGTAGCCATCACTTTTTAGCACAGAGAGTTGGATGAAATACAAACAAACCTTGCAAACATTTCTAAGCGAGGGCACATATTTCAGCCTTGTGGGAAAAAAACGGACAAATACAATGACTTCTGACAAATACATCATCAGCAACAGTTTCCCATGCAGCTATCCTACTAGCCACAATAAATACACAAAAGCTCTGGATGTTGAAAACCTATTGCATTGTTCTGTGCTAAGGAGGAACGCATGTATGGACAATTTCATATTGGAAGCGCATGACACATCATGACCGGGGGGGGGGGGGGGGGGGGTTAGAGTGGCTTCTCAACTATCTCCTGATTGAAGTACCAGCGTGGCATAAATACAATGCTGCATTTCGCAACATAATGTTTCGACAAAATGCCAACAATATTTTGCTACAACAAATGTTTCCACCTTTCGATTGGTCCACAAAGTCTCCTTCACAACTGACTTCAAAGATCTCCATAAGCACAGTCAGTTGACTCAAGTCATCCTTAAGCCTGCCGCCAAGCAACAGTTTATCATTAACAAAGACATCAGGTAAAGCTCAAAACGAGCCACTACCATAAATTTTGCAATCGGATTCCCCCACATTTGGAAAATTCGCAAGGGGTCAGCACAGCCAGAGTGCAATGGCTGAGCCCCACACCGGGTGAACCACCTTCTTGATCACGGTATCTCTTCTGCTTAGTGGAGGAAAAGTGTCTCCAGTGCCAACATTTTTCCGCTAACGGTAACCACTTTGTGTTCTGATAATATCTATCACATCGACCTGCGTTAAAAATGCCGTTTAGGAATGCACTTTCACACAGAGTAGTGAAAAAGTAGTTTATTTTGTTTACTAGATTATATCAGTGAACCACTAGATTCCCATCATGCAACACTGTCGAAAAAATCACCAATTACTTTTTAATATCTAACCTATCTGATATCACAAATGTTGCGATATGACGAAATACAATCACATTCAGACACACACACACAACACAGACAAATGCATGAAACCAATTGATTTATTATCCGATAACATCTCAGATTCTCTTGTGCTTTTGATTTACTCCCTAAAAAGAAGGGTTGTAATTCCAACATGGAAAACACAGGGCCATCAGACACCAGTCCAGTTCCACTCCTCACCAGCATTATTTCCTTTGATCATTTGAACAGGGCGAGGGAGCACAGAGCACACACAAGCTGCATTCAGTAACAATATTCTTATTTGTCTTATGCAATAAAAGGCAGTTGCTCCCTGACAACACAAGGAACTTTGATCGTATTAAAAGGGCAGGGGAGACTAGGCCCATAGAAGCTGCATTTAGTCAATTCAGCATCAAATGCTTACTACAAGGCAGTGTTGCTGATGAAATAATGCCACAGCCCCCCTAGTGGACACAAAGGCTTACAGCACCTGGTATTCCCAGGCGGTCTCCCATCAAGTACTAACCAGGCCCGACCCTGCTTAGCTTCCGAGATCAGACGAGATCGGGCATATTCAGGCTGGTATGGCCGTAAGCGAAGGTACATCTCTTGGCACACCATATAAAGTCAAAGTGAGTCTGATAAACAGACATTGCATTCTCACCAATTAGATAAGCAGCTTGAACTTTGGCTCACTCAAAAAGTGGAAGAAATTACATATACTGTAGCCATCACTTTTTAGCACAGATAGTTGGATGAAATACAAACAAACCTTGCAAACATTCTAAGCGAGGGCACATATTTCAGCCTTGTGGGAAAAAAACGGACAAATACAATGACTTCTGACAAATACATCATCAGCAACAGTTTCCCATGCAGCTATCCTACTAGCCACAATAATACACAAAAGCT
>NW_024058930.1:0-44074 GCF_016432855.1 Salvelinus namaycush
ATCAGTAGATAGTGAAGAGCTCCTCAGTAGCAGCAACACATTGGAAACAACCATTAAGGAGGAGACAAGCCTCATCAGTAGATAGTGAAGAGGCTCCTCAGTAGCAGCAACACATTGGAAACAACCATTAAGGAGGAGACAAGCCTCATCAGTAGATAGTGAAGAGCTCCTCAGTAGCAGCAACACATTGGAAACAACCATTAAGGAGGAGAACAAGCCTCATCAGTAGATAGTGAAGAGCTCCTCAGTACCAACCATTGGAACACCATTACCCTCATCAGTAGCCCAGTAGCAGCAACACATTGGAAACAACCATTAAGGAGGGGACAAAGCCTCATCAGTAGATAGTGAAGAGCTCCTCAGTAGCAGCAAACACATTGGAAACAACCATTAAGGAGGAGACAAGCCTCATCAGTAGATAGTGAAGAGGCTCCTCAGTAGCAGCAACACATTGGAAACAACCATTAAGGAGGAGACAAGCCTCATCAGTAGATAGTGAAGAGCTCCTCAGTAGCAGCAACACATTGGAAACAACCATTAAGGAGGGGACAAGCCTCATCAGTAGATAGTGAAGAGCTCCTCAGTAGCAGCAACACATTGGAAACAACCATTAAGGAGGAGACAAGCCTCATCAGTAGATAGTGAAGAGCTCCTCAGTAGCAGCAACACATTGGAAACAACCATTAAGGAGGAGACAAGCCTCATCAGTAGATAGTGAAGAGGCTCCTCAGTAGCAGCAACACATTGGAAACAACCATTAAGGAGGAGACAAGCCTCATCAGTAGATAGTGAAGAGCTCCTCAGTAGCAGCAGGATGTTCCCTTCAGCACGACTTCAGACAAGATGGGACACGGGCCAATGTCCAAGCAGGGAGCACAACCAGCTTCCGTGCATAGTGAACCCCAGCAGACAGCAGTGGAACAGCTAGCTCAATACAGACAGACCCCTCTATCACACATCTAGTAGGCTCAATACAGACAGACCCCTCTATCACACAGCTAGTAGGCTCAATACAGACAGACCCCTCTATCACACAGCTATTAGGCTCAATACAGACAGACCCCTCTATCACACAGCTAGTAGGCTCAATACAGACAGACCCCTCTATCACACAGCTAGTAGGCTCAATACAGACAGACCCCTCTATCACACAGCTATTAGGCTCAATACAGACAGTCCCTTCTTTCACACAGCTAGTAGGCTCAATACAGACTGACCCCTCTATCACACAGCTAGTAGGCTCAATACAGACATACCCCTCTATCACACATCTAGTAGGCTCAATACAGACAGACCCCTCTATCACACAGCTAGTAGGCTCAATACAGACAGTCCCTTCTTTCACACAGCTAGTAGGCTCAATACAGACAGTCCCTTCTTTCACACAGCTAGTAGGCTCAATACAGACAGTCCCTTCTTTCACACAGCTAGTAGGCTCAATATAGACAGACCCCTCTATCACAAAGCTAGTAGGCTCAATACAGACTGACCCCTCTATCACACAGCTAGTAGGCTCAATACAGACTGACCCCTCTCACACAGCTAGTAGGCTCAATACAGACTGACCCCTCTATCACACAGCTAGTAGGCTCAATACAGACTGACCCCTCTATCAAACAGCTTGCAGGCTCAACACAGACAGACCCCTCTGTCCCAAAGCTAACAGGCTCAACACAGACAGACCCCTCTGTCCCAAAGCTAACAGGCTCAACACAGACAGACCCCTCTGTCCCAAAGCTAACAGGCTCAACACAGACAGACCCCTCTGTCCCAAAGCTAACAGGCTCAATACAGACGGACCCTTCTATCCCACAGCTAGCAGGCTCAATACAGACGGACCCTCTATTCCACAACTAGCAGGCTCAATACAGACAGACCCCTCTATCACACAGCTAGCAGGCTCAATACAGACAGACCCCTCTGCCTGGATATCCCACAGCCAGCTGTTTCAATACAGACAGACACTCTGCCTGGACGCCCCACAGCCAGCAGTCTCAATACAGACAGATCCCTCTGCCCCATAGCAGGCAGGCTCAATACAGACAGACCCCTCTGCCTGGATATCCCACAGCCAGCAGGCTCAATACAGACAGAACCCTTTATTCCACAGCCAGCAGGCTCAATACAGACAGAGCCCTTTATTCCACAGCCAGCAGGCTCAATACAGACAGAGCCCTTTATTCCACAGCCACCAGGCTCAATACAGACAGAACCCTTTATTCCACAGCCAGCAGGCTCAATACCGACAGAGCCCTTTATTCCACAGCCAGCAGGTTCATTGCAGACAGCGCCCTTTATTCCACAGCCAGCAGGCTCAATACAGACAGCGCCCTTTGTTCCACAGCTAGCAGGCTCAATACAGACAGAGCCCTCTGCCCCACAGCTAGCAGGCTCAATACAGACAGAGCCCTTTATTCCACAGCCAGCAGGCTCAATACAGACAGCGCCCTTTATTCCACAGCTAGCAGGCTCAATACAGACAGAGCCCTCTGCCCCACAAATAGCAGGCTCAATACAGACAGAGCCCTTTATTCCACAGCCAGCAGGCTCAATACAGACAGAACCCTTTATTCCACAGCTAGCAGGCTCAATACAGACAGAGCCCTTTATTCCACAGCTAGCAGAATCAATACAGACAGAGCCCTCTGCCCCACAGCCAGCAGGCTCAATACAGACAGAACCCTTTATTCGACAGCTAGCAGGCTCAATACAGACAGAGCCCTTTATTCCACAGCCAGCAGGCTCAATACAGACAGAGTCCTCTGCCCCACAGCCAGCAGGCTCAATACAGACAGAACCGTTTATTCCATAGCTAGCAGGCTCAAAACAGACAGAGCCCTTTATTCCACAGCTAGCAGGCTCAATACAGACAGAACCCTTTATTCCACAGCCAGCAGGCTCAATACAGACAGAGCCCTTTATTCCACAGCCAGCAGGTTCATTGCAGACAGCGCCCTTTATTCCACAGCTAGCAGGCTCAATACAGACAGCGCCCTTTATTCCACAGCTAGCAGGCTCAATACAGACAGAGCCCTCTGCCCCACAGCTAGCAGGCTCAATACAGACAGAGCCCTTTATTCCACAGCCAGCAGGCTCAATACAGACAGCGCCCTTTATTCCACAGCTAGCAGGCTCAATACAGACAGAGCCCTCTGCCCCACAGCTAGCAGGCTCAATACAGACAGAGCCCTTTATTCCACAGCCAGCAGGCTCAATACAGACAGAACCCTTTATTCCACAGCTAGCAGGCTCAATACAGACAGAGCCCTTTATTCCACAGCTAGCAGGTTCAATACAGACAGAGCCCTTTATTCCACAGCTAGCAGAATCAATACAGACAGAGCCCTCTGCCCCACAGCCAGCAGGCTCAATACAGACAGAACCCTTTATTCCACAGCTAGCAGGCTCAATACAGACAGAGCCCTTTATTCCACAGCCAGCAGGCTCAATACAGACAGAGCCCTCTGCCCCACAGCCAGCAGGCTCAATACAGACAGAACCCTTTATTCCACAGCTAGCAGGCTCAATACAGACAGAGCCCTTTATTCCACAGCTAGCAGGCTCAATACAGACAGAGCCCTTTATTCCACAGCCAGCAGGCTCAATACAGACAGCGCCCTTTATTCCACAGCTAGCAGGCTCAATACAGACAGAGCCCTCTGCCCCACAGCTAGCAGGCTCAATACAGACAGAGCCCTTTATTCCACAGCCAGCAGGCTCAATACAGACAGAACCCTTTATTCCACAGCTAGCAGGCTCAATACAGACAGAGCCCTTTATTCCACAGCTAGCAGAATCAATACAGACAGTGCCCTTTATTCCACAGCTAGCAGAATCAATACAGACAGAGCCCTTTATTCCACAGCCACCAGGCTCAATACAGACAGCGCCCTTTATTCCACAGCTAGCAGGCTCAATACAGACAGAGCCCTTTATTCCACAGCCAGCAGGCTCAATACAGACAGAGCCCTTTATTCCACAGCTAGCAGAATCAATACAGACAGAGCCCTTTATTCCACAGCTAGCAGGCTCAATACAGACAGAGCCCTTTATTCCACAGCCATCAGAATCAATACAGACAGAGCCCTTTATTCCACAGCCAGCAGGCTCAATACTTACAGAGCCCTTTATTCCACAGCTAGCAGGCTCAATACAGACAGAGCCCTTTATTCCACAGCCAGCAGGCTCAATACAGACAGAGCCCTTTATTCCACAGCCAGCAGGCTCAATACAGACAGAGCCCTTTATTCCACAGCTAGCAGGCTCAATACAGACAGAGCCCTTTATTCCACAGCTAGCAGGCTCAATACAGACAGAGCCCTTTATTCCACAGCTAGCAGGCTCAATACAGACAGAGCCCTTTATTCCACAGCTAGCAGGCTCAATACAGACAGAGCCCTTTATTCCACAGCTAGCAGGCTCAATACAGACAGAGCCCTTTATTCCACAGCTAGCAGGCTCAATACAGACAGAGCCCTTTATTCCACAGCTAGCAGAATCAATACAGACAGAGCCCTTTATTCCACAGCTAGCAGGCTCAATACAGACAGAGCCCTCTGCCCCACAGCCAGCAGGCTCAATACATAACCCCCTCTACTTCCAGCAGACTCCAGTACACTCTCTCTCAATCTCTCAACATACAGTAAAGCAAAGCATGTTGATTTGTTTATAACAGATCTATATCAAGAAGCATATTTGTTTTCAGGGAGTGCAGGAAGTGTGTGTTTGATTAGTTTGATACATTTTGAGTTTACACATTAAAACAGGGAATATATTTGGATAGGTAGCATGTCTGAATTGAATATATTGAAGGAAAGACAGTTTATGTGATGTTTTATTGAAAACCTTTGACAGTTTGTCAGGAGGGAAAGAAAAGAAAGAGATGTGGGGGGTTGGCGTGGCGGAATGTTACAGAAGGATCAGAACTCAGAACGGTGAAATTAAACAAACAACTTATGAAATTACAAAAAAACACTTTATACCAAACGATTAGTTTCACCTTTCTACATGTGTGTTAAAAACAGGAATAGAGAGGGGGAAAATGTATTATCTGGGAAGCTAAATTATTTCTCTAAAACATTAGCCCACACATACAGTACCATCTGTGGTTTAAAATGTTGGAAAACTCTACATGGAATGCAAATAATCATATTAATGTTTAAGAAAATACAGAAATTTGTTTTCTTCAAGGTTTTTACAAAACAAAGTCACACAGCTCCCATCAAACATACTCATTTTATAGCAACAACTTAAGAAGCGGACTTCAAACTATAATTTAACTTATAATATAGTATCTTCTAGTTGAAACTGCATGGCGTTATTAAAATGAAGAACAGAAACAGACAGATCAATGAAACAGAATTCCAAGCTGTTTAAAGGCACAGTCAACTTCGTGTATGTAAACTTCTGACCCACTGGAATTGTGATACAGTGAATTATAAGTGAAATAATAAGTGAAATAATATGTCTGTAAACAATTGTTGGCAAAATTACTTGTGTCATGCACAAAGTAGATGTCCTAAACGACTTGCCCAAACTATAGTTTGTTAACAACAAATTTGTGGACATCATTGAAAAATTAGTTTTAATGTCTCCAACCTAAGTGTATGTAAACTTCCCGACTTCAACTGTATCTCATCTCTCTTCTGTGGTGCCCACTGTGATTCAGTTAACCTGTTTGGGCTGCAGGGGCAGTATTGAGTAGCCAGATAAAAGGTGCCCATTTCAAACGGCCTCGTACTCAATTCTTGCTCGTACAATATGCATATTATTATTACTATTGGATAGAAAACACTCTCTAGTTTCTAAAACCGTTTGAATTATATCTGTGAGTAAAACAAAACTCATTTGGCACAAACTTCCTGACCAGGAAGTGGAAAGTCTGAAAACTATGCTCTGTTCTAGGTCCTGCCTATAAATGGGCATGATACGTATTAGTATACATGCACGTCATACACCTTCCCCTAGATGTCAAGAGGCAGTGAGAGAAGAAATGGAGTGTTTATCTTGGTCTGAGTTGGAATAAATCCTCTTGGAATGAAGTGTCACCCATTTCCTGTTTTCAGGAAGGCGCGAGAAGTAACCGGGGATTGCCTTCTGAAAAGCTGTCGTTATAGGCGACTACTATCTCCGGCTTTGATTTTATTTGATACGTGACAATATCATCGTAAAGTATGTTTTTTCAATATAGTTTAATCAGATTATTGAAATTTTTTCGGGAGTTTTGCCGTGTTCCGTTCTCTTCCGTTTGTTGACATGGAGAGATTCGTGCCACTTGGCTAGTGTGCTTGCTAAATCGAGAGGGAAAGAGGCCGTTCTAAATCCAAACAACAATTGTTCTGGACAAAGGACCCCTTGTACAACATTCTGATGAAAGATCAGCAAAAGTAGGACCCATTTTATGATGCTATTTCATATATCTGTCGAACATGTTGTGCTAGTCGTTTGCGCCTAGCTTTTGGGTACTCTCTAGCTATACCTAAGCTGTATGTCGTAATGAAGTTATTTTAGAATTTAGAATTCTAACACGGCGATTGCATTAAGAACTAGTGTATCTATCATTTCCTATACAACATGTATTTTTTAGTTATGTTTATGAATAGCTATTTGGTCAGAATATGTGTGTCAGAAAAAGTGTCAGAAAAATATCCGGACGTTGTGGGAAAAATATGCTACATTAGCACAATGTATAACCACTGATTTCAGCTCTAAATATGCACATTTTCGAACAAAACATAAGTGTATGTATAACCTGATGTTGTAGAACTGTCATCTGATGAAGCTTATCAAGGTTAGTCAAAAATTATATATCTTTTGCTGGTTTGTCACGATCGCTAACTTTTGCTACTGGGAAATGGCTTGTGTTTCTGGCTATTGTGGTAAGCTAATATAACGCTATATTGTGTTTTCGCTGTAAAACACTTAATAAATCGGAAATATTGGCTGGAATCACAAGATGCCTGTCTTTCATTTGCTGTACACTATGTATTTTTCAGAAATGTTTTATGATGAGTATTTAGGTATTTGACGTTGGTGTCTGTAATTATTATGGCTGCTTTCGGTGCAATTTCTGATTGTAGCTGCAATGTAAACTATGATTTATACCTGAAATATCGACATTTTTCGAACAAAACATAGATTTATTGAATAACATGTTATAAGACTGTCATCTGATGAAGTTGTTTGTTGGTTAGTTTGGTTGGTTCTTGGTTAGTTAGGTTGGCTTTGTGCATGCTACCTGTGCTGTGAAAAATGTCTGTCCTTTTTTGTATTTGGTGGTGAGCTAACATAAATATACGTGCTGTTTTCGCTGTAAAACATTTTAAAAATCGGACATGTTGGCTGGATTCACAAGATGTGTACCTTTCATTTGCTATATTGGACTTGTTAATGTGTGAAAGTTAAATATTTCTAAAACATATATTTTGAATTTCGCGCCCTGCACTTGAAGTGGCTGTTGTCATATTGTGGCCTGCCTCGGGCTTGCAGCCAGAAGAAGTTAATAAATATATTTTGTTATTCCTTATTTCCACGTTGTCTCCCTTTTTGTTACGAACTTCGAGCCGGTTTGTGACAGTTGCCTCTCTGATTGATACCCTCCTTGCCTGGTCCATGAGTTTGGTGGGCGGCCATCTCTTGGCAGGTTTGTTGTGTTGCCTCTCTGATTGATACCCTCCTTGCCTGGTCCGTGAGTTTGGTGGGCGGCCATCTCTTGGCAGGTTTGTTGTGTTGCCTCTCTGATTGATACCCTCCTTGCCGGGTCCGTGAGTTTGGTGGGCGGCCTTGTCTTGGCAGGTTTGTTGTGTTGCCTCTCTGATTGATACCCTCCTTGCCTGGTCCGTGAGTTTGGTGGGCGGCCATCTCTTGGCAGGTTTGTTGTGTTGCCTCTCTGATTGATTCCCTCCTTGCCGGGTCCGTGAGTTTGGTGGGCGGCCATCTCTGGGCAGGTTTGTTGTGTTGCCTCTCTGATTGATTCCCTCCTTGCCGGGTCCGTGAGTTTGGTGGGCGGCCATCTCTTGGCAGGTTTGTTGTGTTGCCATATTCTTTCTATTTCTTTGAATAATGGATGTAATGGTGCTCCGCGGGATGTTGAAAGTTTTTGATATTTTTGTATAACCCAAACCTGATCTGTACTTCTCCTCAACTTTGTCCCTAACCTGTTTGGATGTCTCCTTGGTGCTGCTTGCTTGGTGGTGCCCCTTGTTTAGTGGTGTTGCAGACTCTGGGTCCTTTCAGAACAGGTGTATATCTACTGAGGTCATGTGACAGATCATGTGACACTTAGATTGCACACAGGTGGACTTATGTGACTTCTGATGTAAATGGTTGCACCAGATCTTATTTAGGGGCTTCATAGCAAAGGGGGTGAATACATATGCACACACCACTTTAACGTTTTACATTGTTTCTAACTACTATTTTGTGTATGTCCATTACATGAAATCCAAATAAAATCCATTTAAATTACAGGTTGTAATGCAGCAAAATATGAAAAATGTCAAGGGGGGTGAATACTTTTGCAAGGCACTGCATAGAAGTGCCTTTTGTCTCATTCACCAACAAGTCTTATTATTATGATCATTAATACATCCTGCTTCTGCAACAACCGGTCCCTGTTTCAATCATACATTCAAATGCAAAGTATTAAATAAATGAATCTCTCACTGAATTCCAGGCACTTAATAGAATATGGGCCAGTGAATTGTACTATTAAGAGGAACAACCAATATAACATTATAATCACAACTTCTTCTTCTTCTTGGCAGCCGGTGGATCATGTTCCGGAACCCTTCAATGCTCTTCTTCTTCTTCTTGGCAGCCGGTGGATCATGTTCCGGAACCCTTCAATGCTCTTCTTCTTCTTCTTCTTGGCAGCTGGTGGATCATGTTCCGGAACCCTTCAATGCTCTTCTTCTTCTTGGCAGCCGGTGGATCATGTTCCGGAACCCTTCAATGTTCTTCTTCTTCTTGGCAGCCGGTGGATCATGTTCCGGAACCCTTCAATGCTCTTCTTCTTCTTCTTGGCAGCCGGTGGATCATGTTCCGGAACCCTTCAATGCTCTTCTTCTTCTTCTTCTTGGCAGCCGGTGGATCATGTTCCGGAACCCTTCAATGCTCTTGTTCTTCTTGGCAGCTGGTGGATCATGTTCCGGAACCCTTCAATGCTCTTCTTCTTCTTCTTGGCAGCCGGTGGATCATGTTCCGGAACCCTTCAATGCTCTTCTTCTTCTTGGCAGCTGGTGGATCATGTTTCGGAACCCTTCAATGCTCTTCTTCTTCTTGGCAGCTGGTGGATCATGTTCCGGAACCCTTCAATGCTCTTCTTCTTCTTCTTGAAAGCCGGTGGATCATGTTCCCGGAACCCTTCAATGCTCTTCTTCTTCTTCTTGGCAGCCGGTGGATCATGTTCCGGAACCCTTCAATGCTCTTCTTCTTCTTCTTGGCAGCCGGTGGATCATGTTCCGGAACCCTTCAATGCTCTTCTTCTTCTTCTTGGCAGCCGGTGGATCATGTTCCGGAACCCTTCAATGCTCTTCTTCTTCTTCTTGGCAGCCGGTGGATCATGTTCCGGAACCCTTCAATGCTCTTCTTCTTCTTGGCAGCCGGTGGATCATGTTCCGGAACCCTTCAATGATCTTCTTCTTCTTGGCAGCTGGTGGATCATGTTCCGGAACCCTTCAATGCTCTTCTTCTTCTTGGCAGCCGGTGGATCATGTTCCGGAACCCTTCAATGCTCTTCTTCTTCTTGGCAGCTGGTGGATCATGTTCCGGAACCCTTCAATGCTCTTCTTCTTCTTTGCAGCTGGTGGATCATGTTCCGGAACCCTTCAATGCTCTTCTTCTTCTTGGCAGCCGGTGGATCACGTTCCGGAACCCTTCAATGCTCTTCTTCTTCTTCTTGGCAGATGGTGGATCACGTTCCGGAACCCTTCAATGCTCTTCTTCTTCTTGGCAGCCAGTGGATCATGTACCGGAACCCTTCAATGCTCTTCTTCTTCTTCTTCTTGGCAGCCGGTGGATCATGTTCCGGAACCCTTCAATGCTCTTGTTCTTCTTGGCAGCTGGTGGATCATGTTCCGGAACCCTTCAATGCTCTTCTTCTTCTTCTTGGCAGCCGGTGGATCATGTTCCGGAACCCTTCAATGCTCTTCTTCTTCTTGGCAGCTGGTGGATCATGTTTCGGAACCCTTCAATGCTCTTCTTCTTCTTGGCAGCTGGTGGATCATGTTCCGGAACCCTTCAATGCTCTTCTTCTTCTTCTTGAAAGCCGGTGGATCATGTTCCCGGAACCCTTCAATGCTCTTCTTCTTCTTCTTGGCAGCCGGTGGATCATGTTCCGGAACCCTTCAATGCTCTTCTTCTTCTTCTTGGCAGCCGGTGGATCATGTTCCGGAACCCTTCAATGCTCTTCTTCTTCTTCTTGGCAGCCGGTGGATCATGTTCCGGAACCCTTCAATGCTCTTCTTCTTCTTCTTGGCAGCCGGTGGATCATGTTCCGGAACCCTTCAATGCTCTTCTTCTTCTTGGCAGCCGGTGGATCATGTTCCGGAACCCTTCAATGATCTTCTTCTTCTTGGCAGCTGGTGGATCATGTTCCGGAACCCTTCAATGCTCTTCTTCTTCTTGGCAGCCGGTGGATCATGTTCCGGAACCCTTCAATGCTCTTCTTCTTCTTGGCAGCTGGTGGATCATGTTCCGGAACCCTTCAATGCTCTTCTTCTTCTTTGCAGCTGGTGGATCATGTTCCGGAACCCTTCAATGCTCTTCTTCTTCTTGGCAGCCGGTGGATCACGTTCCGGAACCCTTCAATGCTCTTCTTCTTCTTCTTGGCAGATGGTGGATCACGTTCCGGAACCCTTCAATGCTCTTCTTCTTCTTCTTGGCAGCTGGTGGATCATGTTCCGGAACCCTTCAATGCTCTTCTTCTTCTTGGCAGCCAGTGGATCATGTTCCGGAACCCTTCAATGCTCTTCTTCTTCTTCTTGGCAGCCGGTGGATCATGTTCCGGAACCCTTCAATGCTCTTCTTCTTCTTCTTGGCAGCCGGTGGATCATGTTCCGGAACCCTTCAATGCTCTTCTTCTTCTTGGCAGCTGGTGGATCATGTTCCGGAACCCTTCAATGCTCTTCTTCTTCTTCTTGGCAGCTGGTGGATCATGTTCCGGAACCCTTCAATGCTCTTCTTCTTCTTCTTGGCAGCCGGTGGATCATGTTCCGGAACCCTTCAATGCTCTTCTTCTTCTTCTTGGCAGCCGGTGGATCATGTTCCGGAACCCTTCAATGCTCTTCTTCTTCTTGGCAGCCGGTGGATCATGTTCCGGGACCCTTCAATGATCTTCTTCTTCTTGGCAGCTGGTGGATCATGTTCCGGAACCCTTCAATGCTCTTCTTCTTCTTGGCAGCCGGTGGATCATGTTCCGGAACCCTTCAATGCTCTTCTTCTTCTTGGCAGCTGGTGGATCATGTTCCGGAACCCTTCAATGCTCTTCTTCTTCTTTGCAGCTGGTGGATCATGTTCCGGAACCCTTCAATGCTCTTCTTCTTCTTGGCAGCCGGTGGATCACGTTCCGGAACCCTTCAATGCTCTTCTTCTTCTTCTTGGCAGCTGGTGGATCATGTTCCGGAACCCTTCAATGCTCTTCTTCTTCTTCTTGGCAGCTGGTGGATCATGTTCCGGAACCCTTCAATGCTCTTCTTCTTCTTGGCAGCCAGTGGATCATGTTCCGGAACCCTTCAATGCTCTTCTTCTTCTTCTTGGCAGCCGGTGGATCATGTTCCGGAACCCTTCAATGCTCTTCTTCTTCTTCTTGGCAGCCGGTGTATCATGTTCCGGAACCCTTCAATGCTCTTCTTCTTCTTCTTCTTGGCAGCTGGTGGATCATGTTCCGGAACCCTTCAATGCTCTTGTTCTTCTTGGCAGCCGGTGGATCATGTTCCGGAACCCTTCAATGCTCTTCTTCTTCTTGGCAGCTGGTGGATCATGTTCCGGAACCCTTCAATGCTCTTCTTCTTCTTGGCAGCTGGTGGATCATGTTCCGGAACCCTTCAATGCTCTTCTTCTTCTTGGCAGCTGGTGGATCACGTTCCAGATCCCTTCAATGCTCTTCTTCTTCTTGGCAGCCGGTGGATCACGTTCCGGAACCCTTCAATGCTCTTCTTCTTCTTCTTGGCAGCTGGTGGATCATGTTCCGGAACCCTTCAATGCTCTTCTTCTTCTTGGCAGCCAGTGGATCATGTTCCGGAACCCTTCAATGCTCTTCTTTTTCTTCTTGGCAGCCGGTGGATCATGTTCCGGAACCCTTCAATGCTCTTCTTCTTCTTCTTGGCAGCCGGTGGATCATGTTCCGGAACCCTTCAATGCTCTTCTTCTTCTTCTTCTTGGCAGCTGGTGGATCATGTTCCGGAACCCTTCAATGCTCTTCTTCTTCTTCTTGGCAGCCGGTGGATCATGTTCCGGAACCCTTCAATGGTCTTCTTCTTCTTCTTGGCAGCCGGTGGATCATGTTACGGAACCCTTCAATGCTCTTCTTCTTCTTCTTCTTGGCAGCTGGTGGATCATGTTCCGGAACCCTTCAATGCTCTTGTTCTTCTTGGCAGCCGGTGGATCATGTTCCGGAACCCTTCAATGCTCTTCTTCTTCTTGGCAGCCGGTGGATCATGTTCCGGAACCCTTCAATGCTCTTCTTCTTCTTCTTGGCAGCCGGTGGATCATGTTCCGGAACCCTTCAATGCTCTTCTTCTTCTTGACAGCTGGTGGATCATGTTCCGGAACCCTTCAATGCTCTTCTTCTTCTTGGCAGCTGGTGGATCATGTTCCGGAACCCTTCAATGCTCTTCTTCTTCTTGGCAGCTGGTGGATCATGTTCCGGAACCCTTCAATGCTCTTCTTCTTCTTCTTGGCAGCCGGTGGATCATGTTCCGGAACCCTTCAATGCTCTTCTTCTTCTTCTTCTTGGCAGCTGGTGGATCATGTTCCGGAACCCTTCAATGCTCTTCTTCTTCTTCTTGGCAGCCGGTGGATCATGTTCCGGAACCCTTCAATGGTCTTCTTCTTCTTCTTGGCAGCCGGTGGATCATGTTACGGAACCCTTCAATGCTCTTCTTCTTCTTCTTCTTGGCAGCTGGTGGATCATGTTCCGGAACCCTTCAATGCTCTTGTTCTTCTTGGCAGCCGGTGGATCATGTTCCGGAACCCTTCAATGCTCTTCTTCTTCTTGGCAGCCGGTGGATCATGTTCCGGAACCCTTCAATGCTCTTCTTCTTCTTCTTGGCAGCCGGTGGATCATGTTCCGGAACCCTTCAATGCTCTTCTTCTTCTTGACAGCTGGTGGATCATGTTCCGGAACCCTTCAATGCTCTTCTTCTTCTTGGCAGCTGGTGGATCATGTTCCGGAACCCTTCAATGCTCTTCTTCTTCTTGGCAGCTGGTGGATCATGTTCCGGAACCCTTCAATGCTCTTCTTCTTCTTCTTGGCAGCCGGTGGATCATGTTCCGGAACCCTTCAGTGCTCTTCTTCTTCTTCTTGGCAGCCAGTGGATCATGTTCCGGAACCCTTCAATGCTCTTCTTCTTCTTCTTGGCAGCCGGTGGATCATGTTCCGGAACCCTTCAATGCTCTTCTTCTTCTTGGCAGCTGGTGGATCATGTTCCGGAACCCTTCAATGCTCTTCTTCTTTTTCTTGGCAGCTGGTGGATCATGTTCCGGAACCCTTCAATGCTCTTCTTCTTCTTCTTGGCAGCCGGTGGATCATGTTCCGGAACCCTTCAATGCTCTTCTTCTTCTTGGCAGCCGGTGGATCATGTTCCGGAACCCTTCAATGCTCTTCTTCTTCTTCTTGGCAGCTGGTGGATCATGTTCCGGAACCCTTCAATGCTCTTCTTCTTCTTGGCAGCTGGTGGATCATGTTCCGGAACCCTTCAATGCTCTTCTTATTCTTGGCAGCCGGTGGATCATGTTCCGGAACCCTTCAATGCTCTTCTTCTTCTTCTTGGCAGCCGGTGGATCATGTTCCGGAACCCTTCAATGCTCTTCTTCTTCTTGACAGCTGGTGGATCATGTTCCGGAACCCTTCAATGCTCTTCTTCTTCTTGGCAGCTGGTGGATCATGTTCCGGAACCCTTCAATGCTCTTCTTCTTCTTGGCAGCTGGTGGATCATGTTCCGGAACCCTTCAATGCTCTTCTTCTTCTTCTTGAAAGCCGGTGGATCATGTTCCGGAACCCTTCAGTGCTCTTCTTCTTCTTCTTGGCAGCCAGTGGATCATGTTCCGGAACCCTTCAATGCTCTTCTTCTTCTTCTTGGCAGCCGGTGGATCATGTTCCGGAACCCTTCAATGCTCTTCTTCTTCTTGGCAGCTGGTGGATCATGTTCCGGAACCCTTCAATGCTCTTCTTCTTCTTCTTGGCAGCTGGTGGATCATGTTCCGGAACCCTTCAATGCTCTTCTTCTTCTTCTTGGCAGGCAGCCGGTGGATCATGTTCCGGAACCCTTCAATGCTCTTCTTCTTCTTGGCAGCCGGTGGATCATGTTCCGGAACCCTTCAATGCTCTTCTTCTTCTTCTTGGCAGCTGGTGGATCATGTTCCGGAACCCTTCAATGCTCTTCTTCTTCTTGGCAGCTGGTGGATCATGTTCCGGAACCCTTCAATGCTCTTCTTCTTCTTCTTGGCAGCCGGTGGATCATGTTCCGGAACCCTTCAATGCTCTTCTTCTTCTTCTTGGCAGCCAGTGGATCATGTTCCGGAACCCTTCAATGCTCTTCTTCTTCTTCTTGGCAGCCGGTGGATCATGTTCCGGAA
Organism: Salvelinus namaycush; assembly: GCF_016432855.1. Taxonomy (NCBI): domain Eukaryota; kingdom Metazoa; phylum Chordata; class Actinopteri; order Salmoniformes; family Salmonidae; genus Salvelinus; species Salvelinus namaycush. The sequence continues at coordinate 14,797 of NW_024058930.1, forward strand.
CCCTTCAATGCTCTTCTTCTTCTTGGCAGCTGGTGGATCATGTTCCGGTACCCTTCAATGCTCTTCTTCTTCTTCTTGGCAGCTGGTGGATCATGTTCCGGAACCCTTCAATGCTCTTCTTCTTCTTCTTGGCAGCCGGTGGATCATGTTCCGGAACCCTTCAATGCTCTTCTTCTTCTTGGCAGCTGGTGGATCATGTTCCGGAACCCTTCAATGCTCTTCTTCTTCTTGGCAGCCGGTGGGTCATGTTCCGGAACCCTTCAATGCTCTTCTTCTTCTTGGCAGCTGGTGTGTCATGTTCCGGAACCCTTCAATGCTCTTCTTCTTCTTCTTCTTGGCAGCCGGTGGATCATGTTCCGGAACCCTTCAATGCTCTTCTTCTTCTTCTTGGCAGCTGGTGGATCATGTTCCGGAACCCTTCAATGCTCCTGTTTTTCTTAGCAGCTGGTGGATCCCTTCGATGCCACTTGATCATTACTTGACCTTTATTTACTAAATATAGACTCAATAAACATTTCAACCACTGAGTGTCAACTGGAAAGACAACTGCATAGAGGACAGTGTATGTATCTCTCCTGACTCTACTACACTCAGCCTACAGGTCCTCCAGAAAGTATTCATACCCCTGGACTTATTCCACATTCTGTTGTGTTACAGCCTGAATTCAAAATGGATTCAATGTATTTGTTTCTCACCTATCTACATACAATACCCCATAATGACAAAGCTCTGGCAAGCTGGTTGTTGATCATTGCTAGACAGCCATTTTCATGTCTTGCCATAGATTTTCAGTCAAAACTGTAACTAGGCCACTCAGGAGCATTCCGTGTCATCTTGGTAAGCAACTCCAGTGTATATTTGGCCTTGTGTTTTAGGTTATTGTCCTGCTGAAAGGTGAATTCATCTCCCAGTGTCTGTTGGAAGCAGACTGAACCAGGTTTTCCTCCAGGATTTTGCCTGTACTTAGCTCTATTCCATTTATTTTTATCCTAGAAAAAACTCTCTAGTCCTTGCATATGCATAGCATGATGCAGCCACCACCCTTCTTGAAAATATGAAGATGTGTAGTATTGGATTTGCACCAAACATAACGCTTTCTATTCAGGACGTAAAGTTTTTTGCAGTGCTAATTTAGTGCCTTATTGCAAACAGGATGGAATATCTGTAGTGTGTACAGGCTTCCTTCTTTTCACTCTGTCATTTAGGTTAGTATTGTGGAGTAACTATACTGTTGTTGATCCATCCTCAGTTTTCTCCTATCATAGCCATTAAACTCTGAAACTGTTGTAGACCTTTCCTGCAGTCGACTGACCAAAGCGCCCTCTAGTGGCCTCATGGGTGGTATTTCCTGCAGTCGACTGACCATAGCGCCCTCTAGTGGCCTCATGGGTGGTATTTCCTGCAGTCGACTGACAATAGCACCCTCTAGTGGTCTCGTGTGGTATTTCCTGCAGTCGACTGACCATAGCGCCCTCTAGGGGCCTCATGGGTGGTATTTCCTGCAGTCGACTGACCATAGCGCCATCTAGTGGCCTCATGGGTGGTATTTTATAGATATTTTTCACAATTAATAAACATAAACAACAATAAACACACACAAAAATCTGTGTTTCCATGTCAAACGGTTTTGTTATATTTCAGTCTTCTGTGATGTCCATAAAGTGTAAAATTGGGATGCAAACCCAAAATGTTATACATTTCAACTCTTTATCAGACATGGTACAGGTATTTTTTAAAGTTCATAACCATGTGGGTGAGCTGTAGATTTGTTTAAGACCACCAAGAAACACTCTTTGTGACCCTGATTTAGCCCACTGCAGTACATGGTTAAAGTCACCATTGGCCTCATGGTGATATCCATGAGCGATTACCTTTCTCTCCGGCAACTGAGTTAGGATGGACGCCTGTATATTTGTAGCGACTGGGTGTATTGCTACACCATCCAAAGTGTAATCAATGACTTCACCATGCTCAAAGGGATATTCAATGTCTGTTTTTTTATTTTTACCCGTCTACCAATAGGTGTCCTCCTTTGCAAGGTATTGGAAAACCTCCCTGGTCTTTGTGCTTGAATCTGTTTTAAATTCCCTGCTCGACTGAGGGAGGCGACACACAATTGGCCTAGCATTGTCCGGGTTAGGGGAGGGTTTGGCCGGCTGGGATGTCCTTGTCCCATCGCGCTCTAGCGACTCCTGTGGCGGGCCGGGCGCATGCACGCTGACACAGTCGCCAGGTGAAAGGTGTTTCCTCCGACACATTGATGTTGGCTTTCGGGTTAAGTGGGCGTTGTGTCAAGAAGCAGTGCGGCTTGGCTGGGTTGTGTTTCGGAGGCCGCACGGCTCTCGACCTTCGACCTCTCCCGAGTCCGTACGGGAGTTGCAGCGATGGGATAAGACTAACTACCAATTGGATATGATAAAATTGGGGAGAAAAAGGGGTTAAAAACATTCTATATACACTATTATTGCACAGAGTCCGTGCAACTTATGTGCCTTGTTAAGCAAATGTTTACAGCTGAACTTATTTAGGCTTCCCATAACAAAGGGGTTGAATACCTATTGCCTCAAGACATTTCAGCTTTTCATTCATTTGTAAACATTTCTAAAAACATAAATCCACTTTGACATTATGGGGTATTGTGTGTAGGCCAGTGACACATCTACATTTAATCCATTTTAAACTCAGGCTGTAACAACTAAATGTGGAAAAAGTCAAGGGGTGTAAATACTTTCTGTAGGCAATGCAGTATTTGGTTCAGGAGATTTTCTAAATGAGATAAAATAAGAGATATCTGCTTTAGCCAACATCAGCATAGCTGTTGTTTTGGTGGTGTAGTAGGTGGAAATGTGTTAAAACTGTCAAATCCTTTAATGTGTACACTGGGAGTCGGGAAGCAATTACGGGGAGTATATTTAATAAATACACATAGAACAAAACAAAAAACACGAGTAGCGTACAGACATGAACACAGAGTCAATAACGCTTAAGACATGAACACAGAGTCAATAACGCTTAGGGAAAGAACCAAAGGGAGTGACAGATATAGGGAAGGCAATCAGGAAGGTGATGGAGTCCAGGTGAGTCTGATGAGGCGCTGGTGTGCGTAACGATGGTGACAGGTGTGCGTAATAATAAGCAGACTGGCAACCTCGAGTGCCGGAGAGGGAGGATACGTGACAAATCCACAAGTGGCTCCTGGCATTATACCAAAAGCAGACATTGTCATTGGCTGCACGGAGTCGCAATATCAGAAATTCCATGCAGCCTTGCTTACAAGTTCAAACACTGGAATGGAAGTGATTAGGCTTATAGAAATCCTCTTAATTTCATTTCATGATTTTCCATTTGAGGGTCATTATTCTGATATAGTCTACTCTTTCTCAATGTGAATTTCTAACATGAGTGGGACGGGTGTGGCTTCATGACATCACAGAGAGCAGCAGCTCACCGATTTGACAGCTCCAACAAAGTTACACCTCTGACACTTCCAAAACACTAGCTATGTGGGTGTCGGCCATCGCGGGTTAACGCTTGATCTGGTTGAATCTAGGCCTAATTTGGCACTTTCTTTCATGACAAACCAAGTTTTAGGATCTTGCACTTGACCATTGTGTTGCACATTTGCATTGAATAAAAATCTTTCACTACATTGGCACATCTATGACTTAGAAATATCCATACACATGATTCCGATTGAATGCTAAAATGTTATAACTATCTGCCTTGTGATCCTAATGCCACAGAGCAGGCCTTCATAGTCTATAGTCATATTCTACATTAAAGCTGTAGAGCATCAAGAAAACCTGGGAAGATGTTTCAATAACACTAGATAATGTTTCAGATACACTAGATAATGTTTCAGAAACACTAGATAATGTTTCAGTAACACTAGATAATGTTTCAGTAACACTAGATAATGTTTCAGATACACTAGATAATGTTTCAGATACACTAGATAATGTTTCAGATGTTTCAGAAACACTAGATAATGTTTCAGTAACACCAGATAATGTTTCAGTAACACTAGATAATGTTTCAGATGTTTCAGAAACACTAGATAATGTTTCAGAAACACTAGATAATGTTTCAGATGTTTCAGAAACACTAGATAATGTTTCAGATACACTAGATAATGTTTCAGATGTTTCAGATACACTAGATAATGTTTCAGTAACACTAGATAATGTTTCAGATGTTTCAGATACACTAGGTAATGTTTCAGATGTTTCAATAACACTAGATAATGTTTCAGATGTTTCAGTAACACTAGATAATGTTTCAGATGTTTCAGAAACACTAGATAATGTTTCAGATACACTAGATAATGTTTCAGATGTTTCAGTAACACTATATAATGTTTCAGATACACTAGGTAATGTTTCAGATGTTTCAATAACACTAGATAATGTTTCAGATGTTTGAGTAACACTAGATAATGTTTCAGACACACTATATATTGTTTCAGATGTTTCAGAAACACTAGATAATGTTTCAGATACACTAGATAATATTTCAGATGTTTCAGAAACACTAGATAATGTTTCAGATGTTTCAGTAACACTAGATAATGTTTCAGATGTTTCAGTAACACTAGATAATGTTTCAGATGTTTCAGTAACACTAGATAATGTTTCAGAAACACCAGATAATGTTTCAGATACACTAGATAATGTTTCAGAAACACTAGATAATGTTTCAATAACACTAGATAATGTTTCAGATGTTTCAGTAACACTAGATAATGTTTCAGAAACACTAGATAATGTTTCAGATACACTAGATAATGTTTCAGATACACTAGATAATGTTTCAGATACAATAGATAATGTTTCAGATACACTAGATAATGTTTAAGATACAATAGATAATGTTTCAGTGACACTAGATAATGTTTCAGATGTTTCAGATACACTAGATAATGTTTCAGATTGTTCAATAACACTAGATAATGTTTCAGATGTTTTAGTAACACTAGATAATGTTTCAGATGTTTGAGTAACACCAGATAATGTTTCAGATGTTTCAATAACACTAGACAATGTTTCAGATGTTTCAGTAACACTAGATAATGTTTCAGATGTTTCAGTAACACTAGATAATGTTTCAGTAACACTAGATCATGTTTCAGATTGTTCAATAACACTAGATAATGTTTCAGATGTTTTAGTAACACTAGATAATGTTTCAGATGTTTTAGTAACACTAGATAATGTTTCAGATGTTTTAGTAACACTAGATAATGTTTCAGATGTTTCAGTAACACTAGATAATGTTTCAGATTGTTCAATAACACTAGATAATGTTTCAGATGTTTTAGTAACACTAGATAATGTTTCAGATGTTTCAGTAACACTAGATAATGTTTCAGATGTTTCAATAACACTAGCTAATGTTTCAGATGTTTCAGCAACACTAGATAATGTTTCAGATGTTTCAGTAACACTAGATAATGTTTCAATGACACTAGATAATGTTTCAGATGTTTCAATAACACTAGATAATGTTTCAGATGTTTCAGTAACACTAGATAATGTTTCAGATGTTTCAGTAACACTAGATAATGTTTCAGTAACGCTAGATAATGTTTCAGATGTTTCAGTAACACTAGATAATGTTTCAGAAACACTAGATAATGTTTTAGTAACACTAGATCATGTTTCAGAAACACTAGATAATGTTTTAGTAACACTAGATAATGTTTAAGATACACTAGATAATGTTTCAGATACACTAGATAATGTTTCAGATGTTTGAGTAACACTAGATAATGTTTCAGATGTTTCAATAATACTAGCTAATGTTTCAGATGTTTCAGTAACACTAGATAATGTTTCAATGACACTAGATAATGTTTCAGATGTTTCAATAACACTAGATAATGTTTAAGATACAATAGATAATGTTTCAGATACACTAGATAATGTTTAAGATACAATAGAAAATGTTTCAGTAACACTAGATAATGTTTCAGATGTTTCAGATACACTAGATAATGTTTCAGATTGTTCAATAACACTAGATAATGTTTCAGATGTTTTAGTAACACTAGATAATGTTTCAGATGTTTGAGTAACACCAGATAATGTTTCAGATGTTTCAATAACACTAGATAATGTTTCAAATGTTTCAGTAACACTAGATAATGTTTCAGATGTTTCAGTAACACTAGATAATGTTTCAGTAACACTAGATAATATTTCAGAAACACTAGATAATGTTTCAGATTGTTCAATAACACTAGATAATGTTTCAGATGTTTTAGTAACACTAGATAATGTTTCAGATGTTTGACTAACACCAGATAATGTTTCAGATGTTTCAATAACACTAGACAATGTTTCAGATGTTTCAGTAACACTAGATAATGTTTCAGATGTTTCAGTAACACTAGATAATGTTTCAGATGTTTCAGTAACACTAGATAATGTTTCAGTAACACTAGATAATGTTTCAGATTGTTCAATAACACTAGATAATGTTTCAGATGTTTTAGTAACACTAGATAATGTTTCAGATGTTTTAGTAACACTAGATAATGTTTCAGATGTTTCAGTAACACTAAATAATGTTTTAGATGTTTCAGTAACACTAGATGATGTTTCAGTAACACTAGATAATGTTTCAGATACACTAGATAATGTTTCAGATGTTTCGGTAACACTAGATAATGTTTCAGATGTTTCAGTAACACTAGATAATATTTCAGAAACACTAGATAATGTTTCAGATTGTTCAATAACACTAGATAATGTTTCAGATGTTTTAGTAACACTAGATAATGTTTCAGATGTTTTAGTAACACTAGATAATGTTTCAGATGTTTCAGTAACACTAGATAATGTTTCAGTAACACTAGATAATGTTTCAGTAACACTAGATGATGTTTCAGTAACACTAGATAATGTTTCAGATACACTAGATAATGTTTCAGATGTTTCGGTAACACTAGATAATGTTTCAGAAACACTAGATAATGTTTCAGATGTTTTTAGTAACACTAGATAATGTTTCAGATACACTAGATAATGTTTCTGTAACACTAGATAATGTTTCAGATGTTTTAGTAACACTAGATAATGTTTCAGATGTTTTAGTAACACTAGATAATGTTTCAGATGTTTTAGTAACACTAGATAATGTTTCAGATGTTTCAGTAACACTAGATAATGTTTCAGATGTTTTAGTAACACTAGATAATGTTTCATCAACACTATATACTGTTTCAGATGTTTCAATAACACTAGATAATGTTAAAATATATTATTAGCCTCTCTATATTACTAGGCACCCTATATTATGAGGCACCCTATAGAATTAGCCTCTCTATATTATTAGGCGCCCTATATTACTAGGCACCCTATATTATTAGGCACCCTATATTATTATCCCCTCTATATTATTATCCTCTCTATATTATTATCCTCTCTATATTATTATCCTCTCTATATTATTATCCCCTCTATATTATTATCCTCTCTATATTATTATCCTCTCTATATTATTATCCCCTCTATATTATTATCCCCTCTATATTATTAGGCACCCTATATTATTATCCTCTCTATATTATTATCCCCTCTATATTATTATCCCCTCTATATTATTATCCTCTCTATATTATTATCCCCTCTATATTATTATCCCCTCTATATTATTATCCTCTCTATATTATTATCCCCTCTATATTATTAGGCACCCTATATTATTATCCTCTCTATATTATTATCCCCTCTATATTATTATCCTCTCTATATTATTAGCCTCTCTATATTATTATCCCCTCTATATTATTATCCTCTCTATAGTATTAGCCTCTCTATAGTATTATCCTCTCTATATTATTATCCTCTCTATATTATTAGCCTCTCTATATTATTATCCCCTCTATATTATTATCCTCTCTATAGTATTAGCCTCTCTATAGTATTATCCTCTCTATATTATTATCCTCTCTATATTATTATCCTCTCTATATTATTAGCCTCTCTATATTATTATCCCCTCTATATTATTATCCTCTCTATAGTATTAGCCTCTCTATAGTATTATCCTCTCTATATTATTATCCCCTCTATATTATTATCCTCTCTATATTATTATCCCCTCTATATTATTATCCCCTCTATATTATTATCCCCTCTATATTATTATCCTCTCTATATTATTATCCTCTCTATATTATTATCCCCTCTATATTATTATCCTCTCTATATTATTATCCTCTCTATATTATTATCCCCTCTATATTATTATCCTCTCTATATTATTATCCCCTCTATATTATTATCCCCTCTATATTATTATCCTCTCTATAATATTAGGCACCCTATATTATTATCCCCTCTATATTATTATCCTCTCTATATTATTATCCTCTCTATATTATTAGGCACCCTATATTATTATCCCCTCTATATTATTATCCTCTCTATATTATTATCCTCTCTATATTATTATCCCCTCTATATTATTATCCTCTCTATAGTATTATCCTCTCTATATTATTAGGCACCCTATATTATTATCCTCTCTATATTATTAGGCACCCTATATTATTAGGCACCCTATATTATTATCCTCTCTATATTATTAGGCACCCTATATTATTATCCCCTCTATATTATTATCCTCTCTATATTATTATCCTCTCTATATTATTATCCTCTCTATATTATTATCCTCTCTATATTATTATCCCCTCTATATTATTATCCTCTCTATATTATTATCCTCTCTATATTATTAGGCACCCTATATTATTATCCCCTCTATATTATTAGCCTCTCTATATTATTATCCTCTCTATATTATTAGGCACCCTATATTATTAGGCACCCTATATTATTATCCTCTCTATATTATTATCCCCTCTATATTATTATCCCCTCTATATTATTATCCCCTCTATATTATTAGGCACCCTATATTATTATCCTCTCTATATTATTATCCTCTCTATATTATTATCCCCTCTATATTATTATCCCCTCTATATTATTATCCTCTCTATATTATTATCCCCTCTATATTATTATCCTCTCTATATTATTATCCCCTCTATATTATTATCCCCTCTATATTATTATCCTCTCTATAGTATTATCCCCTCTATATTATTATCCTCTCTATATTATTATCCCCTCTATATTATTATCCTCTCTATATTATTATCCCCTCTATATTATTATCCCCTCTATATTATTATCCTCTCTATATTATTATCCTCTCTATATTATTATCCCCTCTATATTATTATCCCCTCTATATTATTATCCTCTCTATATTATTATCCCCTCTATATTATTAGGCACCCTATATTATTATCCTCTCTATATTATTATCCCCTCTATATTATTATCCTCTCTATATTATTATCCCCTCTATATTATTATCCTCTCTATAGTATTATCCCCTCTATATTATTATCCTCTCTATATTATTATCCCCTCTATATTATTATCCTCTCTATATTATTATCCCCTCTATATTATTATCCTCTCTATAGTATTATCCCCTCTATATTATTATCCCCTCTATATTATTATCCTCTCTATATTATTATCCTCTCTATATTATTATCCTCTCTATATTATTATCCTCTCTATAGTATTATCCCCTCTATATTATTATCCTCTCTATATTATTATCCCCTCTATATTATTAGCCTCTCTATAGTATTATCCCCTCTATATTATTATCCTCTCTATATTATTATCCCCTCTATATTATTATCCTCTCTATATTATTATCCCCTCTATATTATTATCCTCTCTATAGTATTAGCCTCTCTATATTATTATCCTCTCTATATTATTATCCTCTCTATATTATTATCCCCTCTATATTATTATCCTCTCTATATTATTATCCTCTCTATATTATTATCCTCTCTATATTATTATCCTCTCTATATTATTATCCTCTCTATATTATTATCCTCTCTATATTATTAGCCTCTATATTATTAGCCTCTATATTATTATCCTCTCTATAGTATTAGCCTCTATATTATTATCCTCTCTATATTATTAGCCTCTATAGTATTAGCCTCTATATTATTAGCCTCTCTATATTATTAGCCTCTCTATATTATTAGCCTCTCTATATTATTAGCCTCTATATTATTAGCCTCTCTATATTATTAGCCTCTCTATAGTATTAGCCTCTCTATAATATTAGCCTCTCTATAGTATTAGCCTCTCTATAGTATTAGCCTCTCTATAGTATTAGCCTCTCTATAGTATTAGCCTCTCTATATTATTAGCCTCTCTATAGTATTAGCCTCTCTATAGTATTAGCCTCTCTATAGTATTAGCCTCTCTATATTATTAGCCTCTCTATAGTATTAGCCTCTCTATAGTATTAGCCTCTCTATAGTATTAGCCTCTCTATAATATTAGCCTCTCTATAGTATTAGCCTCTCTATAGTATTAGCCTCTCTATACTATTAGCCTCTCTATACTATTAGCCTCTCTATAGTATTAGCCTCTCTATAGTATTAGCCTCTCTATAGTATTAGCCTCTCTATATTATTAGCCTCTCTATAGTATTAGCCTCTCTATATATAGCAGTATATAACAATTAGAACAATATAAGAGATTGAAGAATATCTTGGATGAAGAGGATTACTTATAGAACTACTGTAGCATGGGAAACTAGCATGGTAAAACATAATATTGTAAAACGTACTTAAACATAAATAGTAGTAAAGTAAATTTGACATTTAGCTAAAATGTTACTGAAACCTTCGCAGGTGAGTCCTGTGAATCAGTGCTTTGATTTGGTAAAAGTCAACTTTGCAACCAAGGTACGACTCAATAATGTTTCACTCCTTTACATTTAATCAAACTCAGTTTCCTTGTCCTGCTCTGCTCATTAAAATTGCTGTAAATCTTTCATACATTATTTTTTATTTTTTTTACTGTAAACAAAACAAGATGGATGAAAAAAACAAGAGAAATAAAATCTGCCAGTTGTGAAAATAATGTTGTTCTGCTGTAAAATAAGTTACAGAAAAATAAATAAAACATATTTGCTTACAGTACTAAATCCTGAACAAGATTGTTCTAACTTCTGAACTACATGTTAAGTCTATACATATCTTTACAAATACACATGTTGATCATTCAAATAAACCTTTTGTATCACTTTAAATTATTACATGATCATGACAGTGTATTCTAGATTGCAATGCTTTGATTCTAAAACAATATTTTAGAAGAAAAAAAATCTCATTTTAAGTACATGGCTGTTGACAGCAATATGATACATATTTGCATTTATATATTTACAATTTAAAACTTTTTAAAGATACATAGAAACAACCCCAATTATATTTCCCTCCTGTTGAAGGGTCTGACTGCAGCTTGGTTCCCATCAGAGAGACTGGTTCTATAGTTCCCTCCTGTTGAAGGGTCTAACTGCAGCTTGGTTCCCATCAGAGAGACTGGTTCTATATTTCCCTCCTGTTGAAGGGTCTAACTGCAGCTTGGTTCCCATCAGAGAGACTGGTTCTATAGTTCCCTCCTGTTGAAGGGTCTGACTGCAGCTTGGTTCCCATCAGAGAGACTGGTTCTATAGTTCCCTCCTGTTGAAGGGTCTGACTGCAGCTTGGTTCCCATCAGAGAGACTGGTTCTATATTTCCCTCCTGTTGAAGGGTCTGACTGCAGCTTGGTTCCCATCAGAGAGACTGGTTCTATATTTCCCTCCTGTTGAAGGGTCTGACTGCAGCTTGGTTCCCATCAGAGAGACTGGTTCTATATTTCCCTCCTGTTGAAGGGTCTGACTGCAGCTTGGTTCCCATCAGAGAGACTGGTTCTATATTTCCCTCCTGTTGAAGGGTCTGACTGCAGCTTGGTTCCCATCAGAGAGACTGGTTCTATATTTCCCTCCTGTTGAAGGGTCTGACTGCAGCTTGGTTCCCATCAGAGAGACTGGTTCTATATTTCCCTCCTGTTGAAGGGTCTGACTGCAGCTTGGTTCCCATCAGAGAGACTGGTTCTATATTTCCCTCCTGTTGAAGGGTCTAACTGCAGCTTGGTTCCCATCAGAGAGACTGGTTCTATATTTCCCTCCTGTTGAAGGGTCTGACTGCAGCTTGGTTCCCATCAGAGAGACTGGTTCTATATTTCCCTCCTGTTGAAGGGTCTGACTGCAGCTTGGTTCCCATCAGAGAGACTGGTTCTATATTTCCCTCCTGTTGAAGGGTCTAACTGCAGCTTGGTTCCCATCAGAGAGACTGGTTCTATATTTCCCTCCTGTTGAAGGGTCTAACTGCAGCTTGGTTCCCATCAGAGAGACTGGTTCTATATTTCCCTCCTGTTGAAGTGTCTAACTGCAGCTTGGTTCCCATCAGAGAGACTGGTTCTATATTTCCCTCCTGTTGAAGGGTCTAACTGCAGCTTGGTTCCCATCAGAGAGACTGGTTCTATAGTTCCCTCCTGTTGAAGGGTCTGACTGCAGCTTGGTTCCCATCAGAGAGACTGGTTCTATATTTCCCTCCTGTTGAAGGGTCTGACTGCAGCTTGGTTCCCATCAGAGAGACTGGTTCTATATTTCCCTCCTGTTGAAGGGTCTGACTGCAGCTTGGTTCCCATCAGAGAGACTGGTTCTATATTTCCCTCCTGTTGAAGGGTCTAACTGCAGCTTGGTTCCCATCAGAGAGACTGGTTCTATATTTCCCTCCTGTTGAAGGGTCTGACTGCAGCTTGGTTCCCATCAGAGAGACTGGTTCTATATTTCCCTCCTGTTGAAGGGTCTGACTGCAGCTTGGTTCCCATCAGAGAGACTGGTTCTATAGTTCCCTCCTGTTGAAGGGTCTAACTGCAGCTTGGTTCCCATCAGAGAGACTGGTTCTATATTTCCCTCCTGTTGAAGGGTCTGACTGCAGCTTGGTTCCCATCAGAGAGACTGGTTCTATATTTCCCTCCTGTTGAAGGGTCTGACTGCAGCTTGTTTCCCATCAGAGTTTCAAACAGCAGAGACTTCTGTGCTTACAGTCCTGGTTCAGATTGTTGTATTGTAGTCCCATTGTTAAATACTTCTGTTGCGTGATGGTTGAGATGATTCAACAGAGGTGAGGGATCTTGGAGTAAAGCACTAACTGTTATTGGAAGAACTAGTCACATCATTTTGTTGATTCTGGTTCTGCTGGTATGCTGCACATTTGCAAAAACGAGTTCCCGTGTACTCCATGCTCCACTGAGGAGAGGTAAAGAGACCCAGCCTCCCTGGCCAATGATGTTATAGATACCCTGCCTCCCTAGCCAATGGCGTTATAGATTCCCTGCTTTCGTGGCCAATGGCGTTATAGATACCCTGCTTTATTTTTGCCAATGGCGTTATAGATACCCTGCCTCCCTGGCCAATGGCGTTATAGATACCCTGCCTCCCTGGCCAATGGCGTTATAGATACCCTGCCTCCCTGGCCAATGGCGTTATAGATGCCCTGCCTCCCTGGTTAATGGTGTCCATGTCCTTGTGTCAATCTCCTCCCAGTCCTGTAGGATAGAGTTAGGTTCCTGTAGGCACTGAATGGTTTGACCTTTCGGATTGTCAATAACTAAAGACTGGCCAAGTACAAAAAATATACATTTTCATTTTAAAAAGAAAAAAAAGAGGTTTTGGCGGCAAAAAATTGTCCAACCTTCAATGCAAAGATTCTTAAAACATGTGTCCGTTTGAGGATGTTCTGCATGTTCTCTTTCCCATATCTGTAGGAGGCTCAAAGTATGACGCTGAGAGGTGTCTCGGGGGAGTCCCCCCCCCCCCCCCCCCCGATTGTCCCCCTCCCCAGATGTCTTTAGGGGATCGTTGTCCCCCCTCTAGATGTTAACCCCCCCTCTCCCCATCCAGCCCCACCTATAGATCTATGTCCTGATTGCCATGTAAATCTGCAGCAGTTTGACTAGGTTATTCCCCCCTCATTTTGGGGAGGCAGGGTTGTTCAGGGAGGGGGTCGTGAGAAGGGGGTCGTGGGAGGGCAGAGTTGGTCAGGGAGGGGGTCGTGGGGAGGGGGTCGTGGGAGAACACAGAGTCATCTCCTGAGGAACAGGTGCTGCTGGAGTCTTGGCAGGTTGGAGAGTACTGCTCAAACGGAACAGACAGGTCCAGGTAATCCTGTAACACACCACACAGTGTTAGAACAGACAGGTCCAGGTAATCCTGTTGTAACACACAGTGTTAGAACAGACCGGTCCAGGTAATCCTGTTGTAACACACAGTGTTAGAACAGACAGGTCCAGGTAATCCTGTTGTAACACACAGTGTTAGAACAGACAGGTCCAGGTAATCCTGTTGTAACACACAGTGTTAGAACAGACCGGTCCAGGTAATCCTGTTGTAACACACAGTGTTAGAACAGACCGGTCCTGGTACAAACGTTTCTTTAACTATCCTTGTGGGTACCAAACAATTGATTCCAATTCAAAATCCTGGTGTTAGTAATCTGGGGTTAGTAATCTGGGGTTATGGTTAGAAAGTGATCTGAGATTACAGTTAGACAGAAATGTGGTAGTTAGTAATCTGGGATTGATCATCTAGGGTTAGGGTTAGAAAGTGATCTGGGGTTAGTATTCTGGGGTTACAGTTAGACAGTAATATGGTGTTAGTAATCTGGGATTAAGGTTAGAAAGTGATCTGAGGTTACAGTTAGACAGTAATATGGTGTTAGTAATCTGGGATTAGTAATCTGGGATTAGGGTTAGAAAGTGATCTGAGGTTACAGTTAGACAGTAATATGGTGTTAGTAATCTGGGATTAGGGTTAGAAAGTGATCTGAGGTTAGTATTCTGGGGTTATAGGTAGACAGTAATATGGTGTTAGTAATCTGGGATTAGTAATCTGGGGTTAGGGTTAGACAGTCATCTGGGTATAGTAATCTGTGGTTAGGGTTAGACAGTAATCTGGGGTTAGTAATCTGGGGTTAGTAATCTGGGGTTAGGGTTAGACAGTAATCTGGGGTTAGTAATCTGGGGTTAGTAATCTGGGGTTAGGGTTATACAGTAATCTGGGGTTAGGGTTAGACAGTAATCTGGGGTTAGTAATCTGGGGTTAGGGTTAGACAGTAATCTGGGGTTAGTAATCTGGGGTTAGGGTTAGACAGTTATTGGGTTAATAGTTGTGACTTACGTCCATGGAGGTCATGGATAGAACCCTGTCATGGTCTTCCACCAGCTGCCTGAAGGTAGGCCTCTGAGATGGAACAGCGTGCCAGCACTCCCTCATGATCATATATCTACAGAGACACACAACAGTTACATTACGACACAGTCCATACAGACCACACCATACAATACAACACAGTCCATACAGACCACACCAACAGTTACAGTACAACACAGTCCATACAGACCACACCAACAGTTACAGTACAACACAGTCCATACAGACCACACCATACAATACAACACAGTCCATACAGACCACACCATACAATACAACACAGTCCATACAGACCACACCAACAGTTACAATACAACACAGTCCATACAGACCACACCAACAGTTACAGTACAACACAGTCCATACAGACCACACCATACAATACAACACAGTCCATACAGACCACACCAACAGTTACAATACAACACAGTCCATACAGACCACACCAACAGTTACAGTACAACACAGTCCATACAGACCACACCATACAATACAACACAGTCCATACAGACCACACCAACAGTTACAGTACAACACAGTCCATACAGACCACACCATACAATACAACACAGTCCATACAGACCACACCAACAGTTACAGTACAACACAGTCCATACAGAACACACCATACAATACAACACAGTCCATACAGACCACACCAACAGTTACAGTACAACACAGTCCATACAGACCACACCAACAGTTACAATACAACACAGTCCATACAGACCACACCAACAGTTACAATACAACACAGTCCATACAGACCACACCAACAGTTACAATACAACACAGTCCATACAGACCACACCAACAGTTACAGTACAACACAGTCCATACAGACTGAACCAACAGTTACAATACAACACAGTCCATACAGACCACACCAACAGTTACAATACAACACAGTCCATACAGACCACACCAACAGTTACAATACAACACAGTCCATACAGACCACACCATACAATACAACACAGTCCATACAGACCACACCAACAGTTACAATACAACACAGTCCATACAGACCACACCAACAGTTACAATACAACACAGTCCATACAGACCACACCAACAGTTACAGTACAACACAGTCCATACAGACCACACCAACAGTTACAATACAACACAGTCCATACAGACCACACCAACAGTTACAATACAACACAGTCCATACAGAACACACCATACAATACAACACAGTCCCTACAGACCACACCAACAGTTACAATACAACACAGTCCATACAGACCACACCAACAGTTACAGTACAACAAAGTCCATACAGACCACACCAACAGTTACAATACAACACAGTCCATACAGACCACACCAACAGTTACAATACGACACAGTCCATACAGACCACACCATACAATACAACACAGTCCATACAGACCACACCAACAGTTACAATACAACACAGTCCATACAGACCACACCAACAGTTACAATACAACACAGTCCATACAGACCACACCAACAGTTACAATACAACACAGTCCATACAGACCACACCATACAATACAACACAGTCCATACAGACCACACCATACAATACAACACAGTCCATACAGACCACACCAACAGTTACAATACAACACAGTCCATACAGACCACACCATACAATACAACACAGTCCATACAGACCACACCAACAGTTACAATACAACACAGTCCATACAGACCACACCAACAGTTACAATACAACACAGTCCATACAGACCACACCAACAGTTACAATACAACACAGTCCATACAGACCACACCATACAATACAACACAGTCCATACAGACCACACCAACAGTTACAATACAACACAGTCCATACAGACCACACCAACAGTTACAATACAACACAGTCCATACAGACCACACCATACAATACAACACAGTCCATACAGACCACACCATACAATACAACACAGTCCATACAGACCACACCATACAATACAACACAGTCCATACAGACCACACCATACAATACAACACAGTCCATACAGACCACACCAACAGTTACAGTACAACACAGTCCATACAGACCACACCAACAGTTACCATACAACACAGTCCATACAGACCACACCAACAGTTACAATACAACACAGTCCATACAGAACACACCATACAATACAACACAGTCCATACAGACCACACCAACAGTTACAATACAACACAGCCCATACAGACCACACCATACAATACAACACAGTCCATACAGACCACACCAACAGTTACAATACAACACAGTCCATACAGACCACACCAACAGTTACAATACAACACAGTCCATACAGACCACACCAACAGTTACAATACAACACAGTCCATACAGACCACACCAACAGTTACAATACAACACAGTCCATACAGACCACACCATACAATACAACACAGTCCATACAGACCACACCAACAGTTACAATACAACACAGTCCATACAGACCACACCAACAGTTACAATACAACACAGTCCATACAGACCACACCAACAGTTACAGTACAACACAGTCCATACAGACCACACCAACAGTTACAGTACAACACAGTCCATACAGACCACACCATACAATACAACACAGTCCATACAGACCACACCATACAATACAACACAGTCCATACAGACCACACCAACAGTTACAATACAACACAGTCCATACAGACCACACCATACAATACAACACAGTCCATACAGACCACACCAACAGTTACAGTACAACACAGTCCATACAGACCACACCAACAGTTACAGTACAACACAGTCCATACAGACCACACCAACAGTTACAATACAACACAGTCCATACAGACCACACCAACAGTTACAATACAACACAGTCCATACAGACCACACCAACAGTTACAGTACAACACAGTCCATACAGACCACACCATACAATACAACACAGTCCATACAGACCACACCAACAGTTACAATACAACACACTCCATACAGACCACACCAACAGTTACAATACAACACAGTCCATACAGACCACACCAACAGTTACAATACAACACAGTCCATACAGACCACACCAACAGTTACAATACAACACAGTCCATACAGACCACACCAACAGTTACAATACAACACAGTCCATACAGACCACACCAACAGTTACAATACAACACAGTCCATACAGACCACACCAACAGTTACAATACAACACAGTCCATACAGAACACACCATACAATACAACACAGTCCCTACAGACCACACCAACAGTTACAGTACAACACAGTCCATACAGACCACACCAACAGTTACAATACAACACAGTCCATATAGACCACACCAACAGTTACAGTACAACACAGTCCATACAGACCACACCATACAATACAACACAGTCCATACAGACCACACCATACAATACAACACAGTCCATATAGACCACACCAACAGTTACAGTACAACACAGTCCATACAGACCACACCATACAATACAACACAGTCCATATAGACCACACCAACAGTTACAGTACAACACAGTCCATACAGACCACACCAACAGTTACAGTACAACACAGTCCATACAGACCACACCAACAGTTACAATACAACACAGTCCATACAGACCACACCATACAATACAACACAGTCCATACAGACCACACCATACAATACAACACAGTCCATACAGACCACACCAACAGTTACAATACAACACAGTCCATACAGACCACACCAACAGTTACAATACAACACAGTCCATACAGACCACACCAACAGTTACAATACAACACAGTCCATACAGACCACACCAACAGTTACAATACAACACAGCCCATACAGACCACACCAACAGTTACAGTACAACACAGTCCATACAGACCACACCAACAGTTACAATACAACACAGTCCATACAGACCACACCATACAATACAACACAGTCCATACAGACCACACCATACAATACAACACAGTCCATACAGACCACACCAACAGTTACAATACAACACAGTCCATACAGACCACACCATACAATACAACACAGTCCATACAGACCACACCATACAATACAACACAGTCCATACAGACCACACCAACAGTTACAATACAACACAGTCCATACAGACCACACCAACAGTTACAATACAACTCTCTAAATGTAATGTATGTAAATGCTGTATAAGTGAGTTAGCTAGTATACGCTAGATGTGAATACCGCAATAGCTAATACACTGTTGTTGTTACAGATTCATGCTATTGGCAGCCATCAACATCATTGATCCATCAACATCATTGAGCCCTGCACATCTATATAAGAGTGGCAGGTAGCCTAGCGGTTAGAGCGTTGGGCCAGTGAAACCAAAAGTGAAAAATCTGTCAACGTGCCCTTGAGCAAGGCACTTAACCCTAACCTATCCAGTGTATGTGACAATAAAACATATATCAGTGGAGGCTGGTGGGCCGAGCTATAGGAGGACGGGCTCATTGTTACATGAAACATATGGAAAGCACATGTTTGACTCTGTTCCAGTCATTACAATGAGCCTGTCCTCCTATAGCTCGGCCCACCAGCCTCCTATGACATGTGCAGTATCAGTCAAAAGTTTGGACACACCTACTCATTCAAGTGTTTTATTTATTTTCACAATTTTCTACATTGTAGAATAAAAGTGAAGACATCAAAACTATGAAATAACACATGGAATCTTGAAGTAACCAAAAAAGTGATAGATTCTTCAAAGTAGCCACCCTTTGCCTTGATGACAGCTTTGCACACTCTTGGCATTCTCTCAACCAGATTCACCTGGAATGCTTTTCCAACAATCTTGGAGTTCCCACATATGCTGAGCACTTGTTGGCTGCATTTCCTTCACTCTGCAGTCAAACTCATCCCGAACCATCTCAATTGGGTTGAGGTTGGGTGATTGTGGAGGCCAGGTCATTTGATGCAGCACTCCATCACTCTCCTTCTTGGTCAAATAGCCCTTACACAGCCTGGAGGTGTGTTGGATCATTGTCCTGTTGTAAAACAAATGATACTCCCACTAAGCGCACACCAGAAAGGATGGCGTATCGTTGCAGAATGATGTGGTAGCCATGCTGGTTAAGTGTGCCTTGAATTCTAAATAAATCCCTGACAGTGTCACTAGCAAAGCACCCCCACACCATCACACCTCCTCCTCCATGCTTCATGGTGGGAACCACACATGCAGAGATCATACATTCACTTACTCTGCGTCTCACAAGGACACGGAGGTTGGAACCAAAAATCTCAAATTTGGACTCATCAGACCAAAGGACAGATTTCCACCGGAATAATGTCCATTGCTCGTGTTTCTTGGCCCATGTAAGTCTCTTCTTATTATTGACATCCTTTAGTAGTGGTTTCTTTGCAGCCTGATTCACAGTCTCCTCTGAACGGTTGATGTTGAGATGTGTCTGTTACTTGAAATCTGTGAAGAATTTATTTGGGCTGCAATCTGAGGCTGGTAACTCTAATGAACTTGTCCTCTGCAGCAGAGGTAACTCTGGGTCTTCCTTTCCTGTGGCGGTCCTCATGAGAGCCAGTTTCATCATAGCGCTTCATGGTTTATGAGATTGCACTTGAAGAAACTTTCAAAGTTCTTGAAATTTTCCAGATTGACTGACCTTCATGTCTTAAAGTAATGATAGACTGTCATTTCTCTTTGCTTATTTGAGCTGTTCTTGCCATAATATGGATTAGGGCTATCTTCTGTATACCACCCCTACCTTGTCACAACACAACTGATTGGCGCAAACGCATAAAGTATGACAAATGAAC
Organism: Salvelinus namaycush; assembly: GCF_016432855.1. NCBI lineage: Eukaryota > Metazoa > Chordata > Actinopteri > Salmoniformes > Salmonidae > Salvelinus > Salvelinus namaycush. The sequence continues at coordinate 35,722 of NW_024058930.1, forward strand.
TTTCCACAAATGAACTTTTAACAAGGCACACCTGTTAATTGAAGTGCTAACTCATGAAGCTGGTTGAGAGAATGCCAAGAGTGTGCAAAGCTGTCATCAAGGCAAAGGGTGGCTACTTTGAAGAATCTCAAATATAAAATATATTTTGATTAATTTAACACTTTTTGTGTTACTACATGATTCCAACTTTTGACTGGTACTATATATGTATACATTTATTTTTACATTTTATTTGCTGTTTCCTATCTACGGTCAGGTATTTACACATTGTATTTAGTCATATTTTTGTTATTGTGATCAATGATGATAAAAGACCCAGTCTGATTTTAATATGCAAGTGATTCATGCTATCGACAGCCATCAACATCATTGAGCCTTGCTCATCTAATGAGCTGTTTTCTATCTATTGTCAGAAAATAAACTACCGGTCAACTGGGACCGCTGGTTAGTATTCCTTTCTATATTACACAACGCAAGAGAGATTAAACATTAATGTTACATTAACAAGACCTACAGTTCATGTGTGCAGTTGGCAGGTTTGTCCATGCGGTGGCCCTCCTTCAGCAGTTTGAACAGCTCCTCTACAGGGATGCCGGGGTACGGGGACCCTCCCAGGGTAAAGATCTCCCAGAGCAGCACCCCATACGACCACCTGGAGAGAGGGGAGGGATCACAGATTAGAAGTCAAAGAGCACTGAAATAGTAACATTGTTCAGCTGTCATCTTATTAATGATTAATTAATTAATTAATATTATTAAGCATCCTTCCAAACAAGCCTCATCTCTACATGACTTTCTATCTTATTAAATCCTTCCAAACAAGCCTCATCTCTACATGACTTTCTATCTTATTAAATCCTTCCAAACAAGCCTCATCTCTACATGACTTTCTATCTTATTAAATCCTTCCAAACAAACCTCATCTCTACATGACTTTCTATCTTATTAAATCCTTCCAAACAAGCCTCATCTCTACATGACTTTATATCTTATTAAATCCTTCCAAACAAGCCTCATCTCTACATGACTTTCTATCTTATTAAATCCTTCCAAACAAGCCTCATCTCTACATGACTTTCTATCTTATTAAATCCTCAAGCCTCATCTCTACATGACTTTCTATCTTATTAAATCCTTCCAAACAAGCCTCATCTCTACATGACTTTCTATCTTATTAAATCCTTCCAAACAAGCCTCATCTCTACATGACTTTATATCTTATTAAATCCTCAAGCCTCATCTCTACATGACTTTCTATCTTATTAAATCCTTCCAAACAAGCCTCATCTCTACATGACTTTCTATCTTATTAAATCCTTCCAAACAAGCCTCATCTCTACATGACTTTCTATCTTATTAAATCCTTCCAAACAAGCCTCATCTCTACATGACTTTCTATCTTATTAAATCCTTCCAAACAAGCCTCATCTCTACATGACTTTCTATCTTATTAAATCCTTCCAAACAAGCCTCATCTCTACATGACTTTATATCTTATTAAATCCTCAAGCCTCATCTCTACATGACTTTCTATCTTATTAAATCCTTCCAAACAAGCCTCATCTCTACATGACTTTCTATCTTATTAAATCCTCAAGCCTCATCTCTACATGACTTTCTATCTTATTAAATCCTTCCAAACAAGCCTCATCTCTACATGACTTTATATCTTATTAAATCCTCAAGCCTCATCTCTACATGACTTTATATCTTATTAAATCCTCAAGCCTCATCTCTACATGACTTTCTATCTTATTAAATCCTTCCAAACAAGCCTCATCTCTACATGACTTTCTATCTTATTAAATCCTTCCAAACAAGCCTCATCTCTACATGACTTTCTATCTTATTAAATCCTTCCAAACAAGCCTCATCTCTACATGACTTTCTATCTTATTAAATCCTTCCAAACAAGCCTCATCTCTACATGACTTTCTATCTTATTAAATCCTTCCAAACAAGCCTCATCTCTACATGACTTTATATCTTATTAAATCCTCAAGCCTCATCTCTACATGACTTTCTATCTTATTAAATCCTCAAGCCTCATCTCTACATGACTTTCTATCTTATTAAATCCTTCCAAACAAGCCTCATCTCTACATGACTTTATATCTTATTAAATCCTCAAGCCTCATCTCTACATGACGTTATATCTTATTAAATCCGCAAGCCTCATCTCTACATGACTTTCTATCTTATTAAATCCTTCCAAACAAGCCTCATCTCTACATGACTTTCTATCTTATTAAATCCTTCCAAACAAGCCTCATCTCTACATGACTTTCTATCTTATTAAATCCTCAAGCCTCAACTCTACATACTGGTAAGTGTATCATTGTATCAGTAAATTCTCATCATGATGTACCCGCGCTAAGGACTATTCAACACTGGTCTGACCAATCGGAAACAACGCTTCAAGATTGTTTTGATCACGCGGACTGGGACATGTTCCGGGCAGCCTCAGAGAATAATGTTGAAGTATACGCTGATTCAGTGAGTGAGTTCATCAGGAAGTGCATTGGAGATGTTGTACCCACTGTGACTATTAAAACCTACCCTAACCAGAAACCGTGGATAGATGGCAGCATTCACGCAAAACTAAAAGCGAGAACCACCGCATTTAACCATGGAAAGATGACTGGGAATATGGCCGAAAACAAACAGTGTAGTTATTCCCTCCGCAAGGCAATCAAACAATGAGTACAGAGACAAAGTGGAGTCGCAATTCAACGGCTCAGACATGAGACGTATGTGACAGGGTCTACAGACAATCATGGACTACAAAAGGAAAACCAGCCACATCACGGGCACCGACATCTTGCTTTCAGACTAACTAAACTCCTTCTTTTCCCGCTTTGAGGATAATACAGTGTCACCGACGCAGCCCGCTACCAAGGACTCTGGGCTCTCCTTCTCTGTGGCCGACGTGAGTAAAACATTTAAACGTGTTAACCCTCGCAAGACTGCCGGCCCAGACAGCATCCCTAGCCGCGTCCTCAGAGCATGCGCAGACCAGCTGGCTGGTGTGTTTCCGGACATATTACATCTCTCCCTATCCCAGTCTGCGGTCCCCACATGCTTCAAGATGGCCACCATTGTTCCTGTACCCAAGAAGGCAAAGGTAACTGAACTAAATGACTATCGCCCCGTTGCACTCACTTCTGTCATCATGAAGTGCTTTGAGAGACTAGTCAAGGATCATATCACCTCCACCTTACCTGTCACCCTACAGCACCCAATGTCACAGGAAGGCCAGAAAGATAGTCAAGAAAGATCATCAAGGACAACAACCACCCGAGCCACTGCCTGTTCACCCCGCTACCATCCAGAAGGCGAGGTCAGTACAGGTGCATCAAAGCTGGGACCGAGAGACTGAAAAACAGCTTCTATCTCAAGGCCATCAGACTGTTAAACAGCCATCACTAGCATTGAGAGGCTGCTGCCAACATACTGACTCAACTCCAGCTCACTTTAATAATGGAAATTGATGGAAATTGATCAAAAATGTATCACTAGCCACTTTAAACAATGCCACTTAATATAATGTATATGTATATACTGTACTCTATATCATCTACTGCATCTTGCCATCTTTATGTAATACATGTATCACTAGCCACTTTAAACAATGCCACTTAATATAATATATATGTATATACTGTACTCTATATCATCTACTGCATCTTGCCATCTTTATGTAATACATGTATCACTAGCCACTTTAAACCTGGTACGGCAATTGCACCGCCCTCAACCGCAGGGCTCTCCAGAGGGTAGTGAGGTCTGCACAACGCATCACCGGGGGCAAACTACCTGCCCTACAGGACACCTACACCACCCGATGTCACAGGAAGGCCATAAAGATCATCAAGGACAACAACCACCCGAGCCACTGCCTGTTCACCCCGCTATCATCCAGAAGGCGAGGTCAGTACAGGTGCATCAAAGCAGGGACCGAGAGACTGAAAAACAGCTTCTATCTCAAGGCCATCAGACTGTTAAACAGCTTCTATCTCAAGGCCATCAGACTGTTAAACAGCTTCTATCTCAAGGCCATCAGACTGTTAAACAGCCATCACTAACACAGAGAGGCTGCTGCCTACATACAGACTTGGAATCATTGGAAACTTTAATAAATGGATCACTAGTCACTTTAAATCATGTTTACATATCTTACATTACTCATCTCATACGTATATGCTGTATTTTATATTTTATATCTACTGCATCTTGCCTATGCTGCTCTGTCATTGCTCATCCATATATTTATATGTATATATTCTTATTCCATTCCTTTACTTAGACTTGTGTGTATTAGGTAGTGGTAGTGGAATTGTCGATTACGTTAGATATTGCTGCAGTGTTGGAACTAGAAGCACAAGCATTTCGCTACACTCACAATAACATCTGCTAACCATGTGTATGTGACCAATAACATTTTATTTTATTTTATTTGATGATTGTGTGTTGAACAGAAACAGGTCTGATGGTCAAAGACCAGTCATACTATTTCCCTACAGCACTACTGCCATCAGCACAACGAAGAACAACATCAACAACAACATGGATAAACAAACAAACACATTCAGAACACGTCAAAATAATGAATATTCACAACTCATTTGTGGCTAAATCTGAGGTCTGAGGTGGAAATGCAGATAGAACCAGTTATTAGTGTTGACAGTTTTCGGTTAAAACTGTCCAGAATAGTTCAAACTGAATATTGTTTTCATATATCACTGTGTTTCAGCTCCTGTAGTGTTTGGGTGTTTAATCCATGCTGGGACTGTGTGGAAAAACAAACTCTGTTCCAAATTAATTCTGATACTTGGTTCATGATCTAGGTCTCCAGTAGTACTGTTCAAATACAAACTGACGAGATGTAGTTGGAACACAAAACGGTTATTTCAGTTCTTATTAAATAATAATATTGACTATTACTGTAACCCAGACCTACTACTGTATACAGGGCTAATACTATAACCCAGACCTACTACTGTATACAGGGCTAATACTATAACCCAGACCTACTACTGTATACAGGGCTAATACTATAACCCAGACCTACTACTGTATACAGGGCTAATACTATAACCCAGACCTACTACTGTATACAGGGCTAATACTATAACCCAGACCTACTACTGTATACAGGGCTAATACTATAACCCAGACCTACTACTGTATACAGGGCTAATACTATAACCCAGACCTACTACTGTATACAGGGCTAATACTATAACCCAGACCTACTACTGTATACAGGGCTAATACTATAACCCAGACCTACTACTGTATACAGGGCTAATACTATAACCCAGACCTACTGTAGCAGGGACACATTGTTTCCAAGTCTACACTTTTAGAAAAAAAGTTACTATCTATAGAACCTAAAAGAAAGAAGAAGATAAGGTAACTGAATGACTAGTAGCACTTTGAGATGCTAGTTAAATCATATCACCTCCACCTTACCCCAACACCCTAGACCCACTACAATTTGCATACCGCTCCAACAGATCCATGGACGACGCAATCGCCATTGCATTCCACACCGCCCCTCCTGGACAATATGAACAGCTACGTGAGAATGCTGTTCCATTGACTACAGCTCATTGACAACACCATAGTGCCCTCCAAGTGCATCAATAACCTCAGGGTCCTGGGTCTGAACCCATCTCTGTGCAACTGGGTCCTAGACTTCCTGATGGGCTGACCTCAGATGGGGAAGGTAGGCAACAACACCTCCTCCACACTGATCCACTCTACAGCCCGCTCCTGTTAACCTTTTATATAGCCATGTTATTTTGACTCTTTATTTTGATTCATTATTCACTGTGTCACTATTTAATTTGTATTAACTTTGTTATCCTTAACTCTGCATTGTTGGAAAAGTAAGTAAGCATTTCACTGTTAGTCTACACCTGTTGTTTAACAAGCATGTGACAAATAACATTTGATTTGATTTAAATACGTGGACACGCATGTCTCCATCTCAATCTTCAAGTGTGCTGACAGCACAACAGTGGTCTGATTACCAACAACGACGAGACAGCTTACAGGGAGGAGGTGAGGGCCCTGGCGGAGTGGTGCCAGGAAAATAACCTCTCTCTCAACGTCAACAAAACGAAGGAGCTGATCGTGGACTACAGTAGACAACAGAGAAAGCACGGCCCCATCCACATCAACCAGGCCGCAGTGGAGAGGGTCAAAAGTTTAAAGTTCCTTGGCTTCCATCTCCAGGACTTCAGACTGTTAAATAGCCATCACTAGCCATCCTCCACCCAGTACCCTGCCCTGAACCTTAGTCACTGTTACTAGCCGGCTACCACCCTGTACTCTACCCTGCACCTTAGTCACTGTTACTAGCCGGCTACCACCCTGTACTCTACCCTGCACCTTAGAGACTGCTGCCCTATGTACATAGAGTTACTGAACACTAGTCACGTTAATAATGTTTACATACTGTTTCAACCACTTTATATGTACAGTACCAGTCAAACGTTTGGAAACACCTATTCATTCCAGGGTTTTTCTATATTTTTACTATTTTTTACATTGTAGAATAGTAGTGAAGACATCAAAACTATGAAATAACACATATGGAATCTTGTAGTAACCAAATTAAGTGCTAAACAAATCAAAATATATTTTATATTTGAGATTCTTCACAGTAGCCACCCTTTGCCTTGATGACAGCTTTGCACACTCTTGGAATTCTCTCAACCAGCTTCACCTGGAATGCTTTTCCAACAATCTTGAAGGAGTTCCCACATATTCTGAGTACTTATTTTCCTTCACTCTGCGGTCCAATTCATCCTAAACCATCTCAATTTGGTTGAGGTCGGGGGATTGTGGAGACCAGGTCATCTGATGCAGCACTTCATCACTCTCCTTCTTGGTCAAATAGCCCTTACACAGCCTGGAGGTGTGTTGGGTCATTGTCCTGTTCAAAAACAAACGATAGTCCCACTAAGCGCAAACCAGATGGGATGGCGTATCGCTGCAGAATGCTGTGGTAGCCATGCTGGGTAAGTGTACCTTGAACTCTAGATAAATCCCTGACAGTGTTACCAGCAAAGCACCCCCACAACATCACACTTCCTCCTCCATGCTTCACGGTGGGAACCACACATGCGGAGATCATCCGTTCACCTACTCTGCGTCTCCAAAGACACAGCAGTTGGAACTAAAAATCTCAAATTTGGACTCATCAGACCAAAGGACAGATTTCCACCAGTCTAATGTCCATTGCTTGTGTTTCTTGGCCCAAACAAGTCTCTTCTTCTTATTGGCGTCCTTTAGTAGTGGTTTCTTTGCAGCAATTCAACCATGAAGGCCTGATTCACACAGTCTCCTCTGAACAGTTGATGTTGAGATGTGTCTGTTACTTGAACTCGGTGAAGCATTTATTTGGGCTGCAATCTGAAGTGCAGTTAACTCTAAATAACTTATCCTCTGCAGCAGAGGTAACTCTGGGTCTTCCTTTCCTGTGGCGGTTCTCATGAGAATCAGTTTCATCATAGCGCTTCATAGTTTTTGTGACTGCACTTGAAGAAACTTTCAAAGTTCTTGAAATGTTCCAGATTGAATGACCTTCATGTCTTAAAGTAATGATGGACTGGTTGCGGATGTCACGTGCAACCAGAGGAAAAAAAACTTTAGACCACCTATACTCCACACACAGAGACACATACAAAGCTCTCCCCCGCCCTCCATTTGGGAAATCTGACCATAATTCTATCCTCCTGTTTCCTGCTTACAAGCAAAAACTAAAGCAGGAAGTACCAGTGACTCACTCAATACGGAAGTGGTCAGATGACGGGGATGCTATGCTACAGGACTATTTTGCTAGCACAGACTGGAATATGTTCCGGGATTCATCCAATGGCATTGAGGAGTACACCACATCAGTCACTGGCTTTATATGTATACCACCTCAGCCTACCAGATTAGCTAAATGTATGCTAAATTTTATGCTCGCTTTGAGGTAAGCAACACTGAAGCATGCATGAGAGCACCAGCTGTTCCGGACGACTGTGTGATGACACTCTCCGTAGCCGATGTGAGCAAGACCTTTAAACAGGACAACATTCACAAAGCCGCACGGGGCCAGACGGATTACCAGGAAGTGTACTCATGCATTCGCGGACCAACTGGCAAGTGTCTTCATTTCTGTAATACCATGTTTCAAACAGATCCCCATAGTCCCTGTGCCCAAAAAAGCGAAGGTAACCTGCCTAAATGATGGCTTTGAAAGGCTGGTCATGGCTCACATCAACACCATCATGCTGGAAACCATAGACCCACTCCAATTCGCATAATGCCCCAACAGATCCACAGATGACACAAT